>NW_016814921.1:1999155-2002503 GCF_001698545.2 Rhinopithecus bieti
GTTTTTTGTATTTTTAGTAGAGACGGGGTTTCACCGTGTTAGCCAGGATGGTCTCGATCTCCTGACCTCGTGATCCGCCCGTCTCGGCCTCCCAAAGTGCTAGGATTACAGGCTTGAGCCACCGCGCCCGGCCTTAAGTGTTTTTTCTTATAATACGTGTTTAAGCATTGCTCGGTGAACAATTTGCTTAGAAATCCAAATGTTAAACTAAGACAGCTTTGCTTGCAGTTTTAAAATGTTACAGATTTTTCCTTCTGAATAGTGAAAAATGGAATACAATATTATTATTCCATGGACAGGTGTGAGCTTGAGCATATTATGTTCCTTGACTTTCTTTTGATTTTATATAATGTGTCTTTTGTTGGACTTCATTACAGTGATGGCCTCCCCCTCTGTTTCTGATTAAACCATGAAACCTCACACACTCACTGATATTTTTAACTTTGTTTTGGTTAGTAAGCAAGTTTTGGTGATGAGACTATGAAGCCACAAATTCCCTAAAGCACTGGAATTCAGTTAAAAGGAAACTCCATCCAGCAAAGAGTTTTGGTTTTAGTTGAACCCGGAGCTTCATGTTCGTTCCTAGTTAGTAAATGATGCTCATTCATCTAGCCCAAGGGCACGAGATTGGGGATGCTCACATTCTATTGGGTGAAGAATTCCTAGAGTGCCTAAAACCAGTGTGTTATGTGGGACCTTGATTAAAGGTCAGAGAATGAGACTATATTAGCAACTGACTGTACTTATGAGAGAGGGTTCGGCCAGCTGGGACATGAATTCAAAGGCTTTAGTTATGAATCAGTTCCTATAAGACTATTATGTCTGGGGTGAAGGTGTTCAAATTGAACTGTAAATTTTAGTTTCTGCATTGCTTGCTTGGGTTTGAAATGGAAATAATTATGGTGATCCTCCATACCAGAAAGAAGATTACTTACGAGTGCACACCGAAATTTGCATTCAGGTGTGGAATTAGTTTAGGAAAGCTCTCCAAGTCAGAATCTGTTTCCCCAAAGTCAGCACAGAGCCCCAGTTGCCGCCTCTGAAAGATTTATGTCGCATCTTATCTGCTATCTGTGGTAGTTGCCAGTATCGACTGCGCCCTCTTTGGAAAGCTACTCCCTTGTCTGTGGTGACAGGACACACTCCTCTTTTTCTCCTACCTCCATGGCCTGTCCTTCTTAGTGTTCTGTTTTGGCTTTTCCCCTTTGCCCATCCCTTACTTGTGCTCTCTGAGAAGTTCTCTCACTGGGAGAGAACTCTTTCCTGCATTCTCCCTTGGTGAGCTTTCTGGGAAATAGTTCTTGAACACACTGTCTACTCTCCTGCCTCAGGGCCTTTGCACATATGAGTTTGTCTGCTTTGAATGTTCTTTCCTCACATATGGGGATATGTGGCTTGCTTCGTTGTTTAGTTCGCCAGCGTCACCTTTAGATGAAGGCTTTCGTAGTTATCCATAGAAAATAGCAGGTATCTAGTCAGGGCTGGGACTAGGAGGAGGCAAGCAAGATCCCCAGGGTGCAGAATTTAAGGAGGCACCCACTCTCATGCAATGGCAGGGTGAGCACCCGAGAATGAGTGCCTCTTTACATTTAGTGTCCTGAGCACCTCACTTGCCTAAGCCATCTGGCCCTGTACCCAGTCACTCTCTAGTCTCCTTATTTTTCTTCACAGATGTTATCACCCACTAACATATGTACATAATTGATTACTGTCTGTTTCCCCACCCTTGCCCCACCCATGCTATGACAGTGTGAGCCCTGTGGGAGCAGGCCCTTGTCTGTTTTAGTTTTTGCTGTATCCCTGGAGCCTAGAACAGCTCAGGACATAGTCAGTATTCAGTGTATGTTTATATTTAATTAAATATAATGTATAAATGGCTACCATTCATATTATTGATGGCTCTCAAATTTGCAAAAACAAGGTTTGTAAATGGAACTCTCCCCTTGATGCCCCACAAGCTTTTTAAAACTCAGCATATCCAAAATTGCATTTAATACCTTCTGCTGCCAAACCTACCTCCCATTTGAATTCTCTTTTCAGATGAATAGCACCTACATGCAGCTCAGATCAAAATGGTACAGATGTGGTAACTCAGGCTTGTCAAGTTTGCTCCGGAAATAACTCCTGGCCTGGTCATCTCCATCCCGAGGGCCCTGCCCTCTCATTCAGGCCCTCCTCCCTGCCTCCAGGGAAAACTGCCTTTACCTTCCAACTGATCTTGCAAATACTTTGCTTTTTTCTGTTGGAAACCTCCACCACATTGCTGTGAAGGGAGCTCTCTAAACCACACATCTGATAATGCTACTTCTTTACCTTATTCTCCTTCCACATAGCCCCATAGGTTTGAAGATCCAATGCAAATTTTGTAGATGAGAAAGCCCTTGTGATCTGCTGCTGAGTCTCCTGTGTCTACTTCCTCTCTTTTTCTGCCCCTGTGTCCTACCCTGCCTCCCTACCCAACACACAGTCTTTGTGCTCTCTTATAGAATACTTGGAAGTGCTAGAAACATCTGTCTTGTTAAATGCAGCTGTACCTTACCATTGCCTGCCAAATTCTCCTTATCTGTTCAACCTCAGTGGAAGGAGCAATTTGAACTTTCTTGCCTATCAAGCTCTTTTGTAATTTTCTGTTTCCCTTTCTCCCCCATGCTACTGTGAGCACCTCTGAGGACAAAAACTGAGTCTTTCATTTTGCATACCCAGTATAGAGTTGGCGCTCCATGTTGTTTGTTGAATGAGTGTATAAACTCATCTAAAGATTCTTTTGTTATATAGGATATAGATCTTAAATGACTTTCTCTTTACTTGCCAACTATTTATTCCAAGATCATTTAAGAAAAAAAATCCTAACTGGGCAAGGTGGTTCATATTGGTAATCCCAGCACTTTGGGAGGCTGAGGTGGGAGGATTGCTTGAACCCAGGAGGTTGAGCTGCAGTGAGCTGTGACTGTGGGCCACCGCACTCCAGCCTGGGTGACAGAGTGAGACTATATCTCTGGGTTATAGTCCAGGGAGGGAGGGAGGGAGGGAGGGAGGGAAGGAAGGAAGGAAGGAAGGAAGGAAGGAAGGAAGGAAGGAAGGAAGGAAGGAAAGAAACAAACAAGAGAAAGAAAGAAAGAAGGAAGGGAAGGAAGGGAAGGAAGGGAAAGAAGGGAAGGAAGGGAAGGAAAGGAAGGAAAGGAAGAAGTCCTTTCTACACCCTTATGTGAAAGGTTTACTTTATCATATAGTAAATTTTAACAAATATTTGGATATAGTTCCTGTTTTCTATTTTGTTCTCTTGATTTACATATCCATTCCTGCACCAGTAATTCCCTCAGTTACATTCCCCCTCACCTCCCGCCCGCC
>NW_016814921.1:2004691-2027518 GCF_001698545.2 Rhinopithecus bieti
ATTTTCCTAAATACATTTTGGTATTGAATGTTATGTTGATTTTAATATTAATAGAAAATCCCTTTAAAAGTTTTAATTGGAGTAATTATGCAGTACTGAACATTATCTTCGAAAAGCAGAACTTTTAAATTATAATGTTCACATCTTGAAGTTGGTTAGTTGCTAGTTTAAGAGAAACCAGATAATGGAGAAACCACATCAAAAGCTGATGTCAAGTGACAGTCACGTTTTTACAAGTGACAGTCAGTTTGAAATCACTCTAGTTTCTCAGGACAGAATTCACAGACTCATGTTTCTCACACCTGATAAGTTCTTCCCTTCCTATGCATAGATAATCCATCTAGCAAGTCAACATATTGTCTTTTAAAACTCTCTCATGGAGATAGACGACATCTTTCATTCATGTGCCATTTTAGCAGTAGATGGAATATTATGGGTGGAAAGTTCTTTCTTTTGTCCAACCCTAGTATTTAAACACAAATTCAACCTATTCTCTTGGTGGAGAAGAAAAGCAGCTGGCCACCATCCCTTTCCCACAAGTTTTTCTTATACTTTCAAGTGGTAATAGTGAAATACATCTTCAGCTCAGTTTGACTAGTATTTTGTGCCGGGCGCGGTGGCTCAAGCCTGTAATCCCAGATCTTTGGGAGGCCGAGGTGGGCGGATCACGAGGTCAGGAGATCGAGACCATCCTGGCTAACACGATGAAACCCCATCTCTACTAAAAATACAAAAAATTGGCCAAGCGAGGTGGCGGGCGCCTGTAGTCCCAGCTACTCGGGAGGCTGAGGCAGGAGAATGGCGTGAACCCGGGAGGCGGAGCTTGCAGTGAGCCGACACTGCGCCACTGCACTCCAGCCTGGGCGACAGAACAAGACTCCATCTAAAAAAAAAAAAAAAAAAAGTATTTTAGGGGCCTTCTAAACATCCTAAGTTTTGCACAAACCTTTCAAGCATTTTACTTGATTATTCCCCTATGATTATCTAATACAAGATGCTGCACACTGCCTGAAGCTCAGATTGTGAAGAGAGGGCTGTAACCTTGGGGGCCTCTGCATCGTGTTCACTGCATTATCAGTCTTTCCTATCCTTTGTTTGTATTATGGGATCAAAAACACAGTTATTTTGTTTTTTACCTTGTTTATTTTTTTTTTTTTATTTTTTTTTTTGAGACGGAGTCTTGCTCTGTCGCCCGGGCTGGAGTGCAGTGGCCGGATGCCAGCTCACCGCAAGCTCCGCCTCCCGGGTTCACGCCATTCTCCTGCCTCAGCCTCCGGAGTAGCTGGGACTACAGGCGCCCGCCACCTCGCCAGGCTAGTTTTTTTTTTTTTGTATTTTTTTAGTAGAGACGGGGTTTCACCATGTTAGCCAGGTCTCGATCTGCTGACCTCGTGATCCGCCCGTCTCGGCCTCCCAAAGTGCTGGGATTACAGGCTTGAGCCACCGCGCCCGGCCTACCTTGTTTATTTTAAACCCCTGGTGTTTTTTGCCTGGGAATAGAGTCTAAACTTTCTAATTTAAGCAAAGGAGTTTATGAGCCACTGGGGCAAAGATTTCATTCCATAGCCCAGCGGTTGAAAGGTGGGAGATGATTTGGTTCATTGATTTCTCTTCTGACTCCATTTATTTCCAGTTCTAGCCCCTGATCCCTATCTGCCAGGGGAGTAGTTAATCATTTTTCTCATATCCTCTGGCTCTCAATAAGTGCTCAGGTGATCTGATTTAAGGTATGACTTCAGTTTGTACAAGCCACTTACATGAGCTCATAGTTACAATTTATTTCAGGTAAAGTTATTGGTAGTATATAAGGATGATACAACTTGGTTTACATTATTATGAAATTTAAAAATCTGATTAATTTTACACAAATAGATAGTTAAAACAATTTTTTTTTTAAATTGCCTAGAACCATAGCAATGGAAGTTCACTCCCACTCATACTTGTAGGAAAGATTTTTGTAAACTACTTGAGACAGCTGAGTTTTAGGCCACATTGTCAATCAAACAAAACAAAACAACACTAACAAACTTATCCACTTGGGCCACTGTTTACCTGCTTTTCCTCCATTTCTTTGACAAGAGCCTATTGCAAAAACATGAACAATACAGGTCAGCCTTTAAAAACAAACAACTTTGTGAGAAGTGAGCACAGTTAGGGAGTACGTCTCTGGGCTGCAGAGGTTCAGCCCAACACATGTGGTGCAGAGTTTGTAGAAGACATAAGGGAATGGAATGTGTTCTTCCACAGGAGTGACTCTGGGAAGCTCTATACTTATTTCAGTGATGCTGCCAGTACTGAAGATTCTTTTTGGACCTTCTCTTTAAGAAACACCTTCAGACTTTCTATCCCAAAATATTTCCTAAGTCTATCAGTTCTTTTTTTTTGTCATCCCTATGGCCAATGCCCTAATTCAGATACTTAACGTCTCTTAACCCTGAATATGGAAACATTTTCTCACTTTTTTTTTTCTTTTTGAGAGGGAGTCTCGCTCTCTCACCAGACTGGAGTGCAGTGGCGCAATCTTGGCTCACTGCAACCTCCGCCTCCTGCGTTCAAGTGATTCTCCTGGCTCAGCCTCCAGAGTAGCTGGGATTATAGGCACGTGTCACCACACCCAGCTAATTTTTGTATTTTTAGTAGAGACGGGGTTTCGCCATGTTGGTCAGGATGGTCTCAATCCCTTGACCTTGTGATCCGCCTGCCTCGGCCTCCCACAGTGCTGGGATTACAGGCGTGTCTGGCCTTCTCACTGGTTTTATGCCCAGTCTACACCCCTTCAGTTAATTTTTCTCGTTATTGCTAGAGGGATCTTTTTCCTGTGACCATATCCCTTAATGTGACGGTCAGCACTTTCTACCATCTGGTTTTATTCTGTTTTCCAGGCTTTTCTTCTCCCTATCCCCTCCATATGAATAATGCTGCTATGAACATTAGTGTGCAAGTCTTCGTGGGGCTGTATGTTTTTGTTTCTCTTGGGTATATACCTAGGAGTGGAATTGCTTGGTCATATGTGGTAACTGTGTATAACATTTTGAGGAACTGCCAAGCTGTTTTCCAGTGCAGCTGCCTCATTTTACATTCCCACCAGTAATGCATGCGGGTTCCAATTTCTCCACATCCTTATTAACACTTGTTATTGTTGGTCTTTTTGATTATAGCCATCTCAGTGTGTGAAGTAGTATCTCACTGTGGTTTTGATTTGCATTTTCCTAATAACCAGTGATGTTGAGCATCTTTTCATATGTTCATTAGCCGTTTACATGTTTTTGAAGAGAGACGTTTATTTCAATCATTTGCCTATTTTTAAATTAGGCCGTTTGTCCTTTCATTATTGAGTTTTAAAACGTCTTTACATATTGTGAGTAAAAATCCTTATTGGATATATGATTTGCAAACGTTTGATCACACTCTGTGGGTTCTTTTCATTTTCTCAATAGTGTGATTTGAAGCACAAGTATTTTTAGTTTTGATTTAGGCTGACTTACCAATCTCTTGGTAGCTTGTACTTTTGGTGTCATATATAAAAAATCATTGCCTAACTCAAGGTCATAAGGATTTAATCCTAAATTTTCTTCTAAGAGTTTTATAGTTTTAGATTTTTTATTTAGGTCTCTGATCCACTTGGAGTTAATGTTGTGTGTGGTGTGAAGTTAGGGGTCCAAATTCACATTTGTCATGTGGATTTCCAGTTGTCTTAGCAACATTTGTTGAAAAGACTATCCTTCCCCCATTAAATTGTCTTGTCCCTCTATCCCTATGTATTTTTATAGTTTAATGTCCTTATTTATGTTATTTCTTTGACTTAGAATTATTTTCTTTTCTATCATTCTTCTCTTCCTATTGACATTTAAGTATAACCTTCATCTGACTATATCAAGGTTATTTTTAGATTTATCATCTCAATAAAACTTCTCTAACCACCCAAGCTAAATTTTTGCTCCCTCCTTTGTGTTCCCATAAATAGTATTTATTTTATATCTTGATTATGGCATGTGTCTTCTTGTACTCTAATTAGCTGTGTGCACTTCTATCTCTTCTACTGCACTGCATGTTCCTTTTGGAAGGACTTACTCGTGAATGTGTGCCAGGTACAATGTGTGGCAACTGGTAAGTATTCAGTAAATAATTGCTGATTAGGTGAATGAAGAAATGTATAAATGAACAAATAAATGAATGCCCTAAATAAGAATACATTTCTATACTATGGCAGTAGGCTCTGTTTTTTAAAACAACCAAGAGTCTTAGGTGAATGAGGAAAATACTACAATGAATGGTGGTGCGTATTACCATTTCAGACCAAAGGCAAACTCTGAAGGTGGTTCCAAAGGACAAGACGCTCATTACTTAGTGCTAACATTTCCTCTCAAAGGTAGCTATCTTTCACCAGTGTAATATGAAGTATAACACCAGGATTGGGATTATGATCTGGGGGATGGTACAAACCTCTGCTTAACTGACACCTCTCACATTCATTTAATGATTTGTCACAGTGCTTCCTTCTCCCACTCTATAGCCCCTAAGCACACGCTTAGTGTCAGTATTCCATATTTTACTCCAGAAGCTGGACACCATTCTAGAAGGTCACATTTGGAAAGCCAAGCCACACCACCCACTCTGGGAAAGCACATTCTGTTCAGGCTCTTCTGTGGCTTTTAGTAAAGCCTAGTTGACTTTACTTGGCTATCATGAAGTAGGTTATACTGGAGGATAGGAGATGGGTTGGCAGAGGCAAGAGCTGGTGGTGACAGAATCGAAGGTACTGCTAACAGATGTTGTGTCCTATTTGAATATTATAGAAAAATACATTGCTCTTTTGAGGGCATATAAAGTCTTCTAGTCTATAGCTATGAAGGCGAACCTAAAGAGCTAGAGGTCAGGAAAATCAGGCCCAGCTCTAAGCCTGTGCTTAACCAGAACTTCTGGTGTAAAACAACTAGTGCTGAGATAGTGGAATCCCATTGTAACCCGTTGTCCAGAGATGAGAAAACACCCACATTATTGGCTTCCTGTGTCACAATGAGAGGGCTCACTTTACACCACCATGTACTTGGGGATATGATTTGATTTGCAACATAACTGAATCCATGAGAAAGCCAGGTGTGGGACTCATGAATTTTTACTGTATTTCTTCTATGTCAAAGCAAGAAAAATTCATAAGAATCTTTTGTGCATCATCAAAAAAAAGTCCAAGTGTCAGCCTTGTATAAGCACGTTCTTCCTAATGTATACATGTAGCCTCTGAACATCTGCAAAGCAGCATTGCCATTAAGGAGTTTGCTGGTGTTTTGGAACAAGTGAATAGCAGCCAGACAGCATAAAGAGCAAGGAAAACTTTCAGCTTGTAGATTCACAGATGGGCTTTCTGCTGAAATGATTAACAACTATTGTCAGATCTGCAAGTAGTGACCACAAAATACCTGCTTTCGTTTCATGTGTTTAAATTCACATTTATTAAAATGGGCTGGGTGCAGAGGTGCCTGCCTATAGTCCCAGCTACTTGGGGGGCTGAGGTGGGAGGATCACTTGAGCCAAGGAGGTCGAGGATGCAGTGAGCCGAGATTGTGTCACTGCACTCCAGCCTAGATGACAAAGTGAGACCTTCCTCAAAAAAAAATTTATTAAAATAAACAATAGTTCATTTGTGTAACAAAAATGTAATTGTCAAAATAGTTTTCAGAATTCATACAAGGTTTAACATGGTCAAGAACTATATTCAGTTACTTAATGTAAATCTGTGTTAGAATTAAAGACCAAATACTAACGGTTATTCACAGGTGAGATGAATAACTGAAAAAGTTCCCAATTTTTTAGATTTCTATTAGCCTAATTTACATAAGTCAGAATATCTACATTGATTAGAAGTGTGTGGTAAATGAAAGCTTGGATGATTTTCATGGATCTTGCTGTTTATCCAAGTATGGCATGCTTAGCAAACCCTAATAACAGATTTGCTTTGAAAATCAAGATAAAGGCCAGGCACGGTAGCTCACACATATAATCCCAGCACTTTGGGAGGCTGAGGCGGGTGGATCACCTGAGGTCAGGAGTTCGAGACCAGTCTAGTCAATATGGTGAAACCCCCGTCTCTACTAAAAATCCAAAAATTAGCCAGGTATGGTGTTGTCACCTGTAATCCCAGCTACTTGGGAGGCTGAGGCAGGAGAATTGCTTGAACCCGGGAGGTGGGGGTTGCAGTGAGCTGAAGATTGTGCCATTGTACTCCAGCCTGGGTGACAGAGCAAGACTCTGACTCAAAAAAAAAAAAAAAAAGAAAAGAAAAGAAAATCAAGATAAAACTGAAAGGAACTTATTTATTTCCTACTTATTTAATACTTTTCTATTTGTTTAGTCATAGGAAAAAGGCATATACAACCATTAGGCATATACATACATAGCAGGAAAGGCATACTCTGCAAATTACTTTGTGACTCTCTATTATTTACCAGCAGCCCAGTATTATTTCACATTTGAAGCTGTCTGCCTGAGCCAATGGAGAATGGTGTATCAGTAACTGTATGAGGTGCCTATGTAAGATAGAAACTTAGACTAGATGAGTGAGTCTCAAATGTTAGGATATCACAGAATCACCTGGGGAGCTTGTTAAAAATACAGATATCTTGGCTCAAGAGTATCTGTATTTGGACCAAGCTCACCTAGGTGGCTGGTGTGTACCAATATTTGTAAAATATTGAGTTTGGTGACCTATAAAATCTTTTTAAACTCTAAGATTATATGAGCCTACAAAACAGGTATATATGTGTCTTGAAAGACCTCATGATATCAAAGCTTAATCAATTAAAAGAAAACTTCTTTTGAAAGTCTCTTATAAAGGAAACCAATGTTTTAGCCATTCTTCTTTGTTCCTAGTTGTCCCTCCAGTGAGTTTGTATCACTCTTCACAGTCTATATTTCTCCTCCTTACATGTGATTCCCACATGTTCTACAGAGTCTAAAGGCATATGAGGTAAGCTTTATAAAACAGCTCAGTGTGTTAGGGCTAAACGTACCTCCTTTCCATTGTGTCAACTCACCACCTGAAAAGGGATGAGGCAGATCCACTGACAACTAATCAGAAGGTTTTTGTGAAACAAAGAGAAAGTGCTCCTTGCTTTAGAAAGTATTGGTTTTCTCTTGCTTAGTTCTAGTTACACCCAATAGCAATGGCAGAGGATTCGATTTGGAGACCCTAGGAGGCTGCGGGGCTAAGCCTGAGCAATTCCAGACTGTTCTGCCAAAGCCCATGTGGAAAGAGATATAGTTCCTCTATTTGCTCCTTCCCAGAAGGCTAGGACCTCTTTTCTGTATTAGTGGAAATTAAATCCATAAGACATGGCAATGTAAAATAAAACTGAAGAAGGGAGGGTCAAATGCTACTTAAGAAAATACTTTTTTTTTTCTAATTTAACCTTTTACTGCCCCGGCAATAAGAATATAACCCCAATGAAGCTAATAATGGCTCTGGAATGACATTTCTTTCGTGAACCTTGAAGAAGAGAATATTCTATTTTATAACGTTGAATGTAAAGATTTGTGTCTTTGCCACACGAATAAGAATTACACAGCCTCATTAGTGAGGAAGAGTTCTGTTGCTAGTTTTTTAATTATTGGCCTACAGTAACTTATGAGAACTTGCTGGCACAGGAAGAGAAACAGTTGATTCTGAACAGGCTATGGCTTTAGCATCAAATTGCTCACATACTGTAAAACAATTATTTCACTAGTAGAACCAGAATATTATGCCTGTGTTTCTCCCCATCTCCATCACAGTTTATCGTTCACCTCTTATTGCATTTCTCTTAAGGCATTAGGGAATCTTTTATGGCAGAAATATTTTATGCAGAAAGGCAAGTTCCCAGAAAACAAAATCCTGTGTGTATATACTTGAGTACATGCAATTCCGAAAGGGAGAAAAACACCACTGAAGTTTGCTAAAAGAGGATTATACTAGCTAAGTTTATCATCTTAATTACTGCAGCTGACTATGTAATCAACAACTTGGACTGATTAACGTTATAAGAACATTCATTATGGAAAGGAAATAAGTCTAGCCTGTGGCTGCTCAACTAATGAATAGTGAAAACAGGATAATTTCAAACTGGTGAAAGAAGAATGTATGTAACAAGTATGCTAGACTATAGAAAAGATTCAAAGCCCCTACCACAGTCACCCCATGTGACTGAAACATTACACTATTCTTTAATGGACTTGAATTGTAGGACATGAAGGTTTGAAATGAATGTGTGAGCATGTTAAACCAAGCAAAATTTCATAGATTTAAATTAAGAAAGAACAACTTTGGCATGGAATAGTAAAACCTAACTTTTTTTTTTTTTTTAAAGCTGACTGTAAAAAAAAAAAGCTTTAATTATTCTTAACCAGACATGAGAGGGAACACATCAGACTGACTTTGGGGTCTTTTTTGAGTCTACCGTCCTCCACCCTCCACACCTGGTTTAAAATCACTGCCAGATGAGCTGCTGGTGATGGAGCGTGTCAAATCTGCTTTAGGGTGGGGCAGGAAACAAGATTGGAAACTACTGGCCTAAACTGTGAGATTTTAAAACATCTTCCAGATAATTTTATTTTTATCATTCAACTACTTATATGTAGTATAAAAGTAAGCTTCAGTCAGCTGCTGAACTAAAATGGTTATACATAATTGAATTTAAAAGTAATGAGGGTTTATTTATTTATTTATTTGAGATGGAGTCTCACTCTATCACCCAGGCTGGAATGCAGTCATACCATCTTGGCTCTCTGCAACCTCTGTCTCCCAGATTGAAGTGATTCTCCTGCCTCAGTCTCCCAAGTAGCTGGGATTACTAGTGTACACCACCATGCCCAGCTACTTTTTCTAATTTTAGTAGAGATGGGGTTTCACCATGTTGGCCAGGCTGGTCTGGAACTCCTGACCTCAGGTGATCCACCCGCCTCAGCTTCCCAAAGTGCTGAGATTACAGGCAAGCAATGAGGTTTTAGTTAAAAATTTTATTTTGTTTCAGAAGCATACATAGATATAATGTAGAAAATGCAGGTGAATGAAGTAAAAGAAAATATATTTTATCCATAATCCCACGACTTATTGTCAGTGTCATTTTGGGTATACATAGGTGGTGGCTAATCTGAGACTAATGGTCCCATTTGCCCTGGACAGAGTGGGGTTTCCTGGACATGGAAATTTTGGTGCTAAAACCAGGGAAGTTCTCAGAAAAGTGGGAAGAGTTGATCATCCTATGCTAATCTTCAGAAGAAGACTAACATGAGAACTGCTTATCTGAACCCAGTAACTCCAGGCAACTCACAGAAACATGAGTGATAAAATGGTTGTTTTCAGCTACTAAGTTTTGGGGTGGTTTGGTTCCCTCCCTGCCTCCCTTTCGCCCTTCCTCTTTCTTCCTTTCCTCCCTTCCTCCCTCCCTTCCTTCCTCTCTCACTATTAAATTACACACATAGCTTTGTAACCTGATCTAAAAAATAACTATACTATAAAATGTTTGTATGTTTTAAAATATTTCTCTACAACATCAATTTTAATGGTTACATGGAATTCCTTTTTTTTTTTTTTTTTTTTCTGAGACGGAGTCTTGTTCTGTTGCCCAGGCTGGAGTTCAGTGGTGTGATGTTTGCTCATTGCAACCTCCGCCTCCCTGGTTCAGGCCATTCGCAGGTCTCAGCCTCCTGAGTAGCTGGGACTACAGGCACGTACCACTACACCTGGCTAATTTTTCTGATCTGTGTATTTTCAGCAGAGACACAGTTTTGCCATATTGGCCAGGCTGTTCTCGAACTTCGGACCTCAGGTGATCCACCCGCCTAGGCCTCCCAAAGTGCTGGGATTACAGGCGTGAGCCACTGCGCCCAGCCTGGAATTCTATTGGAGTGTACCACAATCTGTTTAACAAGTCCCATGTTGTCGGATAACTATGTTACTTCCCATTTTTTACTCTTACAAACAATGTCCTTATAGCTAAATCTTTACATACAAACTCCATGATGGCTTCTTTATGATTAATTCTTAGAAGTGAAATTGCTGAGTCAAAAACTATTATTTTGAAGGCTTTTAATGAGTATTGCCAAATTGCCCTTCTTACATGTGCTATTTTACAGATCTACTGACCATATATGAGAATACTCATTTTGCAAACACTGGGTTTACAACAACAAAACAAATCCCCAAACTCTGTCAACTTGACAAGTTAATGAGACTTCCTTATATTCTACAGTCTGAGGCACACCACAGTGAAATCTCTCTGGTCAATTTACTATTGTGCCATGAGAATATGCTCTGAGCAGCAGCTCTTGATGTTTATATAAACCATTACTTAAACCCTCAACACCATCAAATATTTATTTAACATCCACTGTGGGTTAAGAATCGCAACCCAGGGCCCCAAAGCAACTTAGAAGCTAAAGGAAGGAGTGGAGGCACTGTTCCTTGTCTTTGCCTTGGGAATATTTTTAGTAAGTTGCTTCTTTTCCTTTTCTCTCTAGAGCTTTATAAAACCAAATTATGGGAAAATTATCATGCAATTTTAAAAATTAAACATTTTACATTGTGAAATATAAAATATTCCATAAAAGAACATAATATGTATATATTTACATTAAAGAAGAAAACATTAATGGTCAGGTGTGGTGGCTCACACCTATAATACTAGCACTTTGGGAAGCTGAGGCGGGTGGATCATTTAGGGTCAGGAGTTTGAGACCGGCTTGGCCAACATAGTGAAACCCTGTCTCTACTAAAAATACAAAAATTAGCTGGGCATGGTGGTGGGTGCCTGTAATCCCTGCCACTCAGGAGGCTGAGGGAGAATAATTGCTTGAACCCAGGATGCAGAGGTTGCAGTGAGCTAAGATTGCGCCATTGCGCTCCACCCTGGGTGACAGTGAGACACTGTCTCAAAAAAAAAAAAAAAAAGAAAAGTCTGAAAAAAAAATTGGACTTTTGTGGGACCACCATCCAACTCAAGAAATAGAACATTGCCAACATTTGAAAATCCCCACCCTTTCCTACCTATCCTTATGGAATTGCAATCTTGTTCCTGCCACATAATGGTAACCATCATTATAACTCTAGGATGATCATTTGCTTCCTTTTCCCTTTTCTTCTACCATTGTTTAGTTTTGCCTGCTTTTAAATTTTATATCAATGAAATCACAATGAATTATTCTTCTGATTTGCTGTTTTTGCTCAGTGTTATGTAAGATTCATCCATTTGGTTGCAGGTAGTTGTATAACATTTCACAATATAAATGTGCCACAAATTTTAATCCTTCTATTGTTGATGGATTTGGGTTATTACCAACTTTTGGCCTGTGAGCCAGTGTAGGATTCATGAAGTAACCATGGTGCAGATGCTTTGAGGTAATAAACTTCAAATTAGATGCATAAATAAATCTAAGCTTTTAAAGATATTAGTTCCTTTGTGACAGATATTTCCCCTCCAGTGCTTTCAGCTTTGATGACTGAATGGTAGTTTCATTGTGAGAATCCTATTATCTTGAATCCTTGTCAGTGATAGCTGTTTAATGAGGGTTTTTTCTTTCCCCCTACCTGGCACTGTGTGTGCAAGTCATCTCACTCAGGAAACACCCACGTGGTGGGGATGGCCCCCGTGGCAACTGTCGTGCTCTTTATTTTTGCCACACTTGCTGTTCTCAGTGAAAAACTGAGAGTTCCTGGAAAATGTGTGGGTTCAGAAATGGGATGGACATGAGGTTAAAGGACTTGGCCTGGGAAGGAAAATAAGAAATACCATGTTTTAAAATATCATCTCTAACCAAATTAGAGATGGATTGAGATTATAAGCACTGTGAAGGGAGGTGGGAGAGGACAGGGTACAGATAAACAATATTGGACATGGGTTGATGGTTTGTGAGAGGTTGGGTACTGGGTAGGGCAGGTACATTACGTCATTATCTTTAGTTTTGTGTATGTTTAAAAATTTCCACAATAAGAAGTAAAAAGGGGGTTAACTAAGATAGTAAATCTAAAATGTTAACCCCATTTCTAGTACAAATGGACTTAATAAGCGTTATCTGCTCACCTTCCCTTCCATCTAGGTGAATAACATTTCCAGCACTGAAGGACAGCGTAGACACGGAAATACATTTTATGGCGTGCCAGTGGGTGTGGTGGGTCTCAGGGATACAAGCGTGGGTGAAACTTCCTGTCTGTTCCTGAGAAGCTCTGGTGAGTGGGAAGGAGAAGGGAACACTTGAAGAGCATGGCAGCCTTAGAGAGGCAGTGGGCTGAGGAGGCTCAGTCTGTGTTCAGAAATTGGAACAGCGTTGTAGAAAGGATGCTGTGTGGCTGTTAAAGTAAACTCCACCCATTTTAGAATTTTCCTTGATGTCCAGAAGAGTGGGGAAAATCTTTCCCCTTTTCAAATGTGTTCTTTTTTGAGCCATGCCGCTTTAATTCTAAGAATAAAAAAATTCATGCTTCTAGTCATAGTTTCCTTGGACAGCTAAACTGTGGATTAAATAGGAATTTGGGTGCTAACCCCAAAATCAAAATGCTACTGAAGGGGCTGTTATCTCTGCATGAATTCCTCATAAAACCGAAAAGCTACTCAGTAGGTGTTGAAAACGGGTCAAACACCATATTAGATGTCACGTTTGGGTAGTAAACACACACACACGGGAAAGCACAGAGACTGGCTTAGAGTGCCAAAGTAAGAAATGGATCACACTGGGCACGGTGGCTCACGCCTGTAATCCCAGCACTTTGGGAGACTGGGCGGGTGGATCACGAGGTCAGGAGATCGAGGCTGACCTGGCTAACATGGTGAAACCCCTTGTCTACTAAAAATACAAAAAATTAGCCGGGTGTGGTGGCACACCCCTATAGTCCCAGCTACTTGGGAGGCTGAGACAGGAGAATGGCTTGAACCCGGGAGGCGGAGGTTACAGTGAGTCAAGATCATGCCACCGCACTCCAGCCTGGGTGACGGAGCAAGACTCCGTCTCAAAAAAAGAAAAAAAAAAAAGAAATGGATCATACTTTCAAAATGCTAAGCACTAGCCAGATGAGTGGCAAACATGTATGTGAATGTTGTGTCTCTGTGTAGAAGAAACAACAGCAACTGGGAGGGCCAGTGGCATTCATTCAGACCCACAATCTCATGGTGTCAGGTCCCTTTTCAAGGCATGTGAGCAGCTCCAATCGTTTGGTTCTGGAATTCTGTAAGTCTGACCCCTGTGTTTAATTTGGTTTGTTCTGGCTTCCACTCATCATTAGCCATCTGCTAAGGTACCCACTGTGGGGTTAGAGGAGGTAGCCTTTTACATCATATTGTAAATAGTATCGTCACCACATGGGGTACATTTTTGTGGTTAAGCAGTTTTTAACTACCCCTTCTAAAGACAGGGACAACAAAGACCAATGTCTGAATTGTATCTGATTCATTTTCCAATAGGATTCTGGATTTTTGATGGAAAAGTCTGTCACATGGGATCTACGTCCAGTAATGAACTTAGCAGAAAGACTGACATGAAGCACAGGCTGTTCCCATGAGCCTCACTAACCCTACTTCAGATGGCTTCCATTATGTGGGGCGTGCCACTATGAGTCCTTGTAAAATGAGAAGAGCAATGTCTGTCTTACTGGAGCCTCAAAGGGCATGATATATGTAGCAGGTTTAGGACAGTGTCTCACACAAAAAGCAGTTTTGTTGCTAATATATTGGGAACCTAATAATGTTATCTTTTTTTATGTTGTTGCTAAGAAGAGGTATGGCTTATAAATAACTATCAGACAAATCGCTGATAAAACTAAAACCAGCTAGAAGTCTACACAAACGGTATACAGTGGGACAGTCATGCTGCTATACTGCTGACTCTGTTTGGCCTGCATGGGCTCAGTTTTGCCTGTAGGTCTTCCCAAATTGTTGTGCACCAAGAGCTGCGTTTCTTTTCTTTCAGTACTATTGCTGAGTGGTGCTAACGTCCAACAAGACTATTTGATGTTAACTCCAAGTTGTAGATGAATATCCTGTGTGTGTATAGTGTTTCCTATATGCATGTTGGTACATGAACTTGGTCTTTTTAGGTCTATATCCTGTCAGTCCAGAGCAATGTGCTGACTCCAAAAAAAGCTGACACCTGAAATGTGCTTCCACAAAGTATATTTATCTCTGTACACTAAGTCCAAGTTTCTAAATGACAGTTTCATGAATGTTAGACAATGTTTATAGCTGGAATTGCAACAGCTTTACAGTTGGACTTTTCTTATTGTGCCTTAGATTTTCAGGGAGGAGTAAACTTATTTGCTGAAGAACCAGATAATGAATACGTTGGGCTTTGCAGGTCACATATAGTCTCTGTCACATATTCTTCTTCCGTTCTCTAAACAATCATTTGAAAATGTAACAGTAATTCACTGTGGGTGGGATAGGAGAGGTGGAGGGAGAAGGGTAGCTATAAAATTAGGTTGAGGCCAGAGGCCCTCAGCTGTAATTTACCTACCCCTATAGGGCATCATAGTGGGAGATCCTGAAAAAACAATACAAATCAAAACAGTGATCCTGCTACACAAACTTTGGGGAATCAGTTTGGAACTGAGTGATTGGTTTCCCATTCCTGACTCATTCTTTTGGTAATGGGGAGTTGAATCCATCAAGTCACCACCAGTCCTCCTTTGTAGCCACATCATTGTGGAATAAACTTGAGAAGACTGTAAATTTCTCTTCTGGACTGAGTAGTAAGTACTTCATTAGTAAGTGTCATGAGTCCTGTGGTAACAATTTGTAAAGTCCTTTGAGGAGAAAGGCAAAATCATAAATATTAATTATAGCCATTGTTTTGATGAAAGGAGGATTACTGGAGGCACAGAAGCCTCTAAATCTACCTATTAAACCATACTCCAGCTCTTAAGTTCTCAAATGAAGGGGTTAATTATATTAGAAAAATTCCATGGGATTCTTCTGTGGTCTGAGGTCTAATAAAAGGCTCACTTTTCATATGACATTATTTTAGAAGTGCTTTCCAAAGCTCAGAGTCATTTTCATGAGAAAAAAGTTTAATAAAGAAACTTTAAACTATTAGTGTGTTTCATCAGGAATGCAATGCAGTAATAGAGTCAGATTATTGGTGCAAAGCCCCAGACTTTATTGTTAAAATGAACCCCATCTACAGGCTGACATTTTTAAGGAGGTATAAAACACACTTAAGGCTTTTGAAATAGTTATGAAAGAGAAAAAACTTGAATAAACATATTTTTTCATATTTTATATGTGTTATATGTGTTACCATGGAGAAAATAATTAGAAAGTTACTTCTAAATGAGTGACTTCATTTAGATGAAAATGTTTCTTTTGTGAACTCCTACACTAGCTAAAAAGCCATAAACTCTGCTGACGGAAGGTGTTGATAATTTACTATCCTTATAAATGTCATCTTTTAAAGTGATGATGCCTGAAAAAGGAAAGGGATGATGTGTCACCATGTTAAAGGAAACGTATTTAGAAAGAAAGGGGCATGGTAAAATTCAAATGAATGAGTGGACAATTAAGTTGTAATTTATACATAGACCTATGAAAAGATTAGGACAAAGGTTTGGTTTTAGTATCGTTTTTCTTATCATAAAAGTAAAAATTATAAAATATAAAAAAATTATGTGTAATTCCAACATCCAGAAAAAAGCCATTAAAATGTTATTGTCTCTAGTTATTAAACTATTTTAAACAAAATTAGATAATACAATGAATATTGTTTTATAATTAGCTTTTCTCACTTAATATATCAGATCATCTTTGCATACTATCTGTTCATGTAACTTTTATTGAAAGCTATACTTTGGTAAGATCATTTTAATGGCCATACAATTTTGACCCTATGACTGTACCATAGCTTGCTTACCAATCCTGTTGGATATATAGGTGTATCGGTCAGAATGCATTCTGATCTCAAATAAGTTTACTCTCAAAGGTGAATTGGGTGGCTGTTATAATAGGAGAGGAAGAGAAGGGCGGGCCTCTGAGTCATTTGGATGCAGAGCTGGAAGTATCAAGACTGTCTTTCCATTTCTCTGCCTTAAATCTTTCTTCTGTTGTTATCATCACTCATTCTCCATCACTTCATATGACTTTGTGAATGGAGATGACCACAGGCACCTCCAAAGTTACAGGGCAATTCCTGGGGGAAGGCTTAGCAATGCCAAAGGAAACAAAGCTCTTTTTTCCAGCTTCATTTGGGAAATCTCCAGAAAAGAAAGGCTCAGAAAGGCTTGCCTTTAGGCAGGTACTCACTCCTGGACCAATTGATAGAGACTTTGGGAGTTACTCCAATTACCTGGGCCTTGGTTATGGGCCTCCCTGTGGTCAAGGGGAGAGACAAAGGGGTAGATATAGACCCATCCAAATGCAGGGAAGCCAGTTTTATTTTTCCTTATAGGAAGTGAGGGAGGCCAATCGCAGAAGACTGGAAAAGACCGTGCTGCGGAGGTAAATATAAGCCTTGTCCATTATGTAGGCTGTGTCCATTTTATGCCATTAAATTTAGCTTGTAGCTAAATCTTGGAGAAAAGTTTAAAAACAGAAGTCAAATTGATGTCAGCAAGATGGTCAACTATCACTCTCCTTCAAAAGATGGATTAAAACAATGAACAAACCACTACATTTCAACCAGAATGACTAAAAGAGAGTGCTGGAGCACAGCAAGGGTGTGGCAGAAACCCTGCTGAGGGCAGAAACTAAAAATGGCCGCATCGAGAAGGGAGAAGAACACTTTGCCTCTGCCACACCATCTCCCTGGTTGGGATCAGCTCAGGACTCCAGCTCCATAGCCACTCTGAGCACTTGTGCCCTGGAACATAGCACTGCTGTGGCTGCCTGTGGCTCATGTCAGACCCAAGGCCAAGAGGGATCCCCTCAGTCAAGTCTCTCCACTATTGGGGAAAATAAGAATGGGAAGATCCCTAAAGCCCTTACCACCAGGAATTCACAAAATCTACCTTGCCATCACTGCTGCCACAAACTCCTGCAGCCTAGGACTCTGAGGCACTCATGGTCATCACTGATGTGGATTACACGTGAGACACTGTCTTTATAAAATCCTAAATTAATTAAAAATTAAAAAGAAGAAAGATACCAAATAGACTAACATTATATCTATCCCTATTTGCAGATGATATTATCCTATAAGTAGAAGGCCTCAAAGATCCACAAAAAACGTTTAGAACCAAAACAATGAATTTGGTAAGGTTGTAGGATACAAAAATCAGTAGCATTGGTGGGGCACGGTGGCTCACACCTGTAATCTCAGCACTTTGGGAGGCCAAGACGGGTGGATCACTTGAGGTCAGGAGTTCGAGACCAGCCTGACCAACAAGGTGAAACCTTGTCTCTACTAAAAATACAAAGATTAGCCAGGCATGGTGGTAGGCACCTGTAGTCCCAGCTACTTGGGAGGCTCAGACAGGAGAATTGCTCTAACCTGGGATGGGGAGATTGCAGTGAGCCAAGATTGCACCAGTGCACCATAGCCTTGGTGATGCAGTGAGACTCCACCTGAAAAAAAATTAAAAAATCAGCAGCATTTTTATATACAAATAATGACCCAACTGAAAAAGTAATTAACAAAACAATCATATTTATAATAGCAAAAAATTAAATATCTAAGAATATGTTTAAGGGAGTGAAAGACTTGTATACTGAAAACTATAAAACAATGATAAAAGAAATGGAAGAAGACACAAATAAATGGAAAATTATCCTGTGTTCATGAGTGGCAAAAATTAATTTATTAAAATGTCCTTATTACCTATAGCAATATACAGATTTAACACAATCCTTATCAAAAGTCTAATGTCATTTTTCACAGAAATAGAAAAAAATTATACTAAAATTCACATGGAATCACAACTCTGAATAGTCAAAGAAATGCTGAGAAAGAAAAATAAAGTTGAAGGCATCACAGTTTCTGAACCAAAATTGTATTAGAAAGCTATAGTAATCAAAACAGTGTGGTACTGGCATAAAAACAGAAACATAGACCAATGGAACAGAATACAGAGCACAGAAATAAACCCAAGCACATGTGGTCAACTGACTTTTGACAAGAGCACGGAAAGGACATAATGGAGAAAGAGTAATTTCTTCAATTAACAGTGCTGGTAAAACTGGATTTTTTACATCAAAGTATGAAATTGGACCCTTATCTGACACCATACACGAAAATAAATTCAAACTGAATAAAAGATCTAAATGTAAGACCTGAAACCATTAAACTCCTGAAAGAAAACATAGGGGAAAAACTCCTGAACATTGGTATTGGCAATGATTTTTTGGATATCACACCAAAAGCTCAGGCAACAATAACAAAAATAAATAAATGGTACTACATCAAACCAAAAATCTTTTGCATAGCAAAGGAAACAATCAATAAAATGAAAAGGCAATCTATGAAGTAGGAAAAATATTGCAAACCACATATCTGATGAGGTGTTAATATCAGAAATTTGTAAAGTACTCCTATAACTCAATAGCAGAAAAACAACCCAATTAAAAAATAAGCAAAGGACCTGAACAGACATTTCTCTAAAGAAGACATAAAAATGGCCAAGAGGAATATGAAAAGATGTTCAGCATTACTAATCATCAGGGAAATGCAAATTAAAACTGCTATGCGATATCAACCTCACACCTGTAAGGATGGTTATTATAAAAAAGACAAGACATAACAAATGTTGGCAAGGAGGTAGAGAAATGGGAACCCTAGTATACTATTGATGGGAATGTAGACTGGTACAGCCCTTATGCAAAACAGTGTGGAAGTTCCTAAAGATATTAAAAATAGAATTATTATATGGCTCAGCAATCCCTCTTCTGGGTATATACCCAAAGAAGATGAAGTCACTACCTTGTAAAGACATCTGCTCTCCCATATTCATTGCAGCATTATTCACAATAGCTAAGATATGGAAACAACCTAAATGTTCATCAGTGGATAAATGGATAATGAAAACATGGTGTGTGTGTGTGTGTGTGTGTGTGTGTGTGTGTGTGTGTATATATATATGAATATTATTCAACCTTAAAGAAAAGGAGATTCTATCATTAACCACAATATGAATAGACCTGGAGGACATCATGCTAAGTGAAAGAAACCAGACACAGAAAGAAAAATATTGTATAATCTCACCTTTATGTGGAATATATATATTTAAAAGAGCTCAAATACATAGATACAGAGAACAAAACAGTGGTTACCATGGGTGGGATGGGGGTAGGGATGTGGGGCAGGGTGGGAGGGAAAGGAAATGGGGGCGATGTAGGTCAAACGATCAAAATAGCAGCATATAGCAGTTTAGAGAGCCAATATACAACATGAGGAATAAACTTAGTAAAATTATACTATATTGGAGATTTTTGTTAAATAAGTAGGTTTTAGCTGTTCCTGTCACAAAAAAGTAACTATGTGAGATGAAAGATATGTTAGTCTGCTTCACTATAGTAACCATTTTACTACTATATATATTCCATAACATTATATTGTAAACCTCAGATATACGTAATCAAATGCATTTAAAAAATAAAAAAATGAGATCAAATTGGTTTCTCTAGATAGCTGTTGTATTTTGAAAAAAAATAATTCAGAGAATTATAGCAACATATTAGAGTGATAGAACAGTATAAAACTGAAAATTATAGCTCCCTAACTATTCTATTCCAAATCTTCTTTAAAATTGATAACACTCTAGCCACTAAGTACTTTGCGCTTTTCCCTTTATTTACTTAACAAATTTGTTTCAATTTCACCAACTTCTATTTCCTGAACAAAGAACTTCCTGCATTAAGAAATTCATTATCTGAATTACAACTTGTTATAATCATTCCACATTCAAGCCAGAAAAACTGTAAATTATCCTGGAGTCTAAGCAAGACTCCTTTAATCTGTTCTGACAGAATTGGGTTTTTGTGTTGATTTCGTATTGCACATTATTGATTTTGTCTCCTCCATATTACTAAGGGAAACATCTTTTAAGATAGTGCAAAAGCCTATGAGGAAACTGGGTGAGTCCGAGAGGTCTAAAAGAGTTGTACCTTAGGAGCAAAGCTTCATGTAATGAAGCACACCTTCTTCACTCTTTCACACCTCCGAAGAGCAACAGGAACCACAGGCTCTGACTTCGGCTTCTTGCCACCAAACCTCATGTAGGCAACTCTTTAAGCAGTAGCCATTCAAAAATACTTGTCTCTGCTTACCCCTCTTTCTGCCTAAAATCAGATCAGAAATTTTCCTTTTGTAAAGAAATTTACATTTGTAAATGAAATTTCTATTTATATAGACAATTTGTAAATCTCTCCTCATCTGGAGATGACTTTTATTACCTAAGAGGACTTCAGCCTGCAAAATAAACCTTACTAAACAAACCTTATTTACTATATATTTTATAATTACCTTCCCCCAACTTATTCCCACCTCAGAGGCCCAACCCCATCCATTTGTCTAGTCTCTTCTCTACATTTCATCACTCTTTGTTAAGATAATACATAAGCTCCTACATCTAACCACTTCTTTGGGGTTGGTAGTTTCAGGTAATATCCCAGATATAGCAGCAAAATACCAAAACTCAATTCATCTGCAGTGTCTGTATTATCTCATTTGACCATTCACTTGCTAAAATTAAGTAAATGAGAATAGTCTGGACATAACTGAGATCAAGATTGACTAAATGAAATAATTTTACCTCCTCAAAAATTATTTAGCATGTACTGTAGGCAGCACACTGTAAGCTATGCATAGAGGAAGGAAAAAAACTTTTCCTCTACCTTCTTAGGTTCAGTGATTGGAGCTTGTGAATTATACTTACAAAGGACAGGTTAACAGGAGGGATAGTTTATTTCACATATGCACGGGGTTGATAAGTGGGGGGCTCCAGGAAAAGAAGTGAAAATCCCATTGATAATTTGATAAGGCAGGGTATTGGCTTTGTTTCAAAATCATGAGGAGATAGAGCGTTACCCCATCCTCAGAGAGTAATAAATGTGATTGGTTTTGGAAATTTATGCTAAGAATGGTACTTGGGAGAGACGTTGGGTTTACAAGAGGTGATAGCCAAAAGTCAGAAAAAAAGTAAGACTAAAACTTTAGATAAGGTTTTAGAGTAGGTTACAGTAGGAAGTTGTATGGGGAGCAGAGCTGGTAGGGGACTTGAAGCTTGACAGACCATGGTGGGTTCGGAGATTGCACAAGGAAGCTATGGAGCAGGGGTGGCTCATGGTGGCAGACCTGGGGCTCTGTGCCCAGGAAGATGAAAAAGGGAGTGGAATCCAGAAAGCGCCAGAGTTTGGATTTGGGTGGCTGGAAGGCATTTGGTTTTACTCAGAATCAAGAGGTAGGCCTGGAATTCAGGCACAAAGAGTTTTCCTTCCCTATCTCCCCTACCCTCACCCTTTGGGGCAATGAGAAGTAAGAGAACTATTAGTCCTTGGGAAGTCAATTTGAAGGTGAACCAGAAATAGGAATTGGACAGATCATTAACATTCCGATCGGTGTCCACCTAGGTCAAGCTCAAAAAGCCCAGGCACCTGGAGATTACTCAATTTGTATCCTCTGATATCACCAGTGTTCAGAGTTACTCTAAGCAGAAACCACATATGCTACGTTTTAGAGGACACAAGACAGGGGTAAATACCCTACAGTAGTAGAAATGTTTAAGGAGCATGGTTTAAAAGAGAAGCCTTGGCTGGGCGCAGTGGCTCACGCCTGTAATCCCAGCACTTTGGGAGGCTGAGGCGAGCGGATCACGAGGTCAGGAGATTCAGACCATTCTGACTAACACGGTGAAACCCGGTCTCTACTAAAAATACAAAAAAATTAGCCGGGCGTGGTAGCGGGCGCCTGTAGTGCCAGCTACTCGAGAGGCTGAGGTAGGAGAATAGCGTGAACCCGGCAGGCGGAGCTTGCAGTGAACCGAGATCGTACCACTGCACTCCAGCCTGGGAGACAGAGCAAGACTCTGCCTTAAAAAAAAAAAAAAAAAAAAAAAAAAAAAAAAGAGAGAGAGAGAGAGAGAAGCCTCAATTCTCCAATGGTAATGGCATAAAGTTACCTAAAAGGGGACATTCAGATCAGGGCTTCTTCCTCATAGAAGCTTTAAGGACTACACATACTATGGGTTTTGTTGTTCAGATGAACAGACTGTCAATTCTAGGGAAAAAAGGCTAAATTTACGTCGTTGAGCAAGGCAGATTGAATATTGGAACACAGTCTCTTTTAAGATTACTTGAACAGGACTTACATACGTTTGTGAGTGAGTGCAGAGGGTTTTGATTAGCTCTAACAGAAAAGAGAAAACTTTTTATTATCTCTTAACAGAAGTAGGGAATATGTTGATTGGCTCTTGGACCAAAGCTACGTTGCTTTAACCTACTCAGCTTAAAGTTGTTTCATTTTGACTTGTAATCCCTGATAAGATTTAAAACGGGCAGGTTTCTCAAGGTCCATGATTTTAAAGAATAAAGTTTCTTAATACTATGTCCTTGATGCTCATCAGTAGAAGCAATTTTACAGTTTTGAGCATATATATTTAGTCAACCCAAGAAGTATAATAATTTAAATTATGAGGTTTAACCATGTTTAGTGATCAAATTAACTGGAAAACAATTTAATCTCTCATTCATTTTGTGTTATGGGGACTCAACTTTTAGCAAATCCTAATACTCTCTTGTGCATTAAGAATGAAGATTGTCAGCCGGGCGCGGTGGCTCAAGCCTGTAATCCCAGCACTTTGGGAGGCCGAGACGGGCGGATCACGAGGTCAGGAGTTCGAGACCATCCTGGCTAACACTGTGAAACCCCGTCTCTACTAAAAAATAC
>NW_016814921.1:2028208-2054828 GCF_001698545.2 Rhinopithecus bieti
AATAATAATAATAATAATAATAATAATAATAATAATAATAATAAAGAGTCTAAAGTAGGCTGTGTATCCTAGGAGGAAAAACCATGGGCTATGCTGATGGGCTATGCCGTCTTGGTACATTCCATACCATTCCATTTCATGAACATTTATTAAGCACGTGGTAAAAGCATCATACCTACTGTTGTTATATGCCAGTGGCCAGTTGTTTTATGTATGTAATTGCTGATCCAAAACCATCCTGCGAGAAAGTAGGGGTGTTACTATTTTACACATGAGAAATCTGATGGTTAGGTTATCAGCTCAGGGTCATCCAAGTTGTAAAATGACTGAACCAGAAATTTAACAAAAGTCTCTCTGACTCCAGATTCCATGATTAAACCTCCAGAGCTTCTCATGCCTATCTTATGTTCCTTGCGGATCTATTATAGGTTAGTGTCAGAATTGTCCTAAGTTTATTTTGAGTAGTGCATTTTTGTACCAGGTAAGTAATTTACCAAGAAATTATCACTATCCATTTTAGGCCTCAAGTAGGGTGCATATTATATCTTCAGTATCCTAGTGGTAGATTATGGGACAAACCCATATCAACCAAATCACCAAGCATTATAAGTCGCCTGTCCCCTGGGGTGGGAAAAACTGGAATCGTTTGGGATCAACCTGCAGACAGGGTGAAATATTGGCAGAAAGGTCTCTTCCCATTATTATTTACTCTGACTTTTGTGTCCCTTTCTGATTATAGTCTCAAGTCCACCAGAGTTTTTAATCTGCAAAAGAATCACGAACTATAAAACTCTTATTAATGTATCAGTGACTAAGTGCATCACTAGTGTTTTGTCTTCTTTTCAAAAGAAAAAAATGATGGCGGGCACGGTGGTTCATGCCTGTAATCTTAGCACTTTGGGAGGCCAAGGTGGGAGGATCACTTGAATTAAGGAGTTCAAGACCACCCTGAGCAGCATACTGAGTAACCTCGGCTCTACAAAAAATTAAAAAATTAGCTGGATATGGTGGTGTGCACCTGTAGTCCCAGCTCCTTGGGAGGCTGAGGTGGGAGGATCTTTTGAACCTTAGATGTTGAGGCTGCAGTGACATGATTACATGTCACTGTACTCTAGCCTGTCACTCAAAAAAAAAAAAAAAAAAGAGAGAGAGAAATGCTAAGATAATGGTTAACACAGAGAAAGCAATCCTTAGCAGCATAGATCTTGATAAAGATTCTTTGCTTGATCAAATTTTAGTCAGGCTCCTGAAACTTCTCCTAGGTCCATCTGTGTACTTCCTTATAAAATCCAGTTTTAGCACGAAGTCAGCTAACTTTAGCATGAATCTCCCATCCTCCATGTCTGACCACCTTCCATGCCTAGATGGGTTCTTCATCCTCCACCATCTTTCAGGTGATGTCTGATCACCCCGGCCTGTCTTCAGCAAAATCCTGTTAGGTTAGTTTGGTCAGAATCTCCTCTTAGCCCTGATATTCCTCTCAGTGATTTTTTTATCCTCCAACCTCCAGTCTTCTTGGCTATAAATTCCCACTTCCTCATGCTGTATTAAGAATTGAGCATCGTTCTATACTGAGTTCTGTACTTTTTCCAGATTGCAATAGTCCTGAATAAAATCTCTTTTTACCATTTTATTTTCTAGCTGTGGTTTTCTCTGGCAATCTTTATGCATTTATTAGTTATCAGTAACCCTTTAATATACTTGGTATTGAACTCAACCCTGGAAAGTGGTTGAATAAAATCCACTTTCTGCCCCCAGAGAGTTTATACTCCAATGCAGGAGATAGATAAGTCAACACTATCACAATGCCTCAAGAAAGGTGTCACTGTGCTCCCACAAAAGTCTTGTGAGAGCGAAGGGAGGCTGTTGGGAGTGGCCAGGAGTGTTCAGGGAAGAGTAGCTTTTCTTTGCCCGGCCAATCACATTCTGTAAGACTCACATTCGAACTGCAAGATGTGAGGGTAAACAGCTCTCCCAGCTTTCAACTATGTTGGGCCGCCTCAGTTCAAGCAGGTTGGTGAATCAGAATTTCTAAGTAATCTTTAAGGTGTTGTATGTCTTTCAGGGCAGGACTGGGGATGAGGAGAGTTCTTCTAAATGTCCCGAGAATTATCAGTACCATAGTGGAGGTACTTAGAAGTTCCTACTAGTCCCAGAATATGGCGGTAAGGGTAGAGACTTGATCTCTTTCCAAGAACTTTCTCATAAATTAGGATTTGGGGTTAAGGTGAACCTAATTCTGGTTTCTAAATGGCCATGTTAAGGACTTGTATGGGATTTGGGGAAAATGGGAATAGCTTTTGTCATCAGTTCTACCCTTTGTGAGGCACCCATTTCTTGTGGCTCAGGTAATCTACACATTCTGGTAGTGTTTATTTTTAATATTTTAATTATTTTGATGGTGTTTCTCTTGTTTATTTAGTCAATGGCTTTTGATTTCCTTTCCTTTTTTTTTTTTTTTTTTTCCAGATGGAATCTCACTCTGTTGCCAGGCTGGAGTACAGTGGCGCAATCTCAGCTCACTGCAAACTCCACCTACCGCGTTCAAGCGAGTCTCCTGCCTCAGCCTCCCAAGTAGCTGGGACTATAGGTGCGTGCCACCACTCCCAGTTAATTTTTGTAGTTTTTTAGTAGAGACAGGGTTTTACCATATTGACCAGGATGGTCTCAATCTCTTGACCTCATGATGATGGCTTTTAATTTCTTTGAATATAGTTAGAAAGTCTTATTAATAGGTAATTCCCTGCATTGTGCATAGTGAATGCAGAGATCCTAAAGATTCAGAATGCCGTCTGGAAGATATTATTTTCAGGACCAGAATTTTAATCTGTCCCAAACATCTTCTTGCTATTCAAGAGTCATTCCTTTGAATCAAGTCACCCACCCACCTAGTTATTTGTCTATTACTTGTGTTATTTGGCCAAAATAATACTAGTCCATTCAGACCCACAGCTAAATAATAGCAGATTATTATTTTTAAAGAAATCAAAGAATTGGAGAGAGAACTCAGAGGGAGCATGTGGTGAAGGGAAAACTGAAAGAAAGAAGTCTACCAAGGGCTTTTAAAAGCACTGGCCAACGCTTCATAAGGAGCACCATGAAAAAATAACCAAGATAAGGGGACAAACTTGGCCCATTTTGTGGGCCTTTTAAGGCTCCTATGGCAGATGATTTTATTCGGCTACTTAGGAAGATGCTCAAGTTACAGAAAATAGCTTTTAATGAAATGATGGTATAGTCAGAAAGTCAGTTGTTTTGGTATAATATTCAGTTTTAACACTTTTTTAATATTAAAACATGAAACATAAAAAAATAATGCACTTAGAATATTTATCTTTCCTAACTGTATAGATAAACTTCTTTCAGAGCAGAAATGAAAATATATTAAATTTCAAGTGCAAAAAAATTACTCTCACTTTCTATCTTTGGTCAAACCAAAAAACTCTACTGCTAATATAATTTAGAGCAACAGTTCCCACACCTGGCTGGTGATGAGAACACCATGGATAATTTAAAGTACACATTCCCAGGCACCTATCCTGGATCTACTGTGTCAATTTCCAGGAGTGGGGCCCCAGAATCTGCATTTTAAAAAGAGCTGTTGAGGTGATGTAGATATGCTGGCAGATTTGAAAACCACTGCCATAAAACAAACAGGGATTTAAAGCCCTCAATTTTATCTTAGCCTCTCACTGAATATGCTCTTGTAATGGTTTAAGGTAATAATGACCTTGTTGTAGGCTATTTCCTGTTGATTAATGACCAGCTGGAAGAAGTTGTCTCTAGGCTCTTTCAATTCAGCCTGCCAATAATTACTCAACTAAATATGCGCCTGCAGTTCAAATGCGTAAAGTTTTCCTCTGTAAGGAACACTGCACTGTTAGGTTGTCTTAATTGCATTCCTTTTCTAATTCATCTCTCAAATGCCACAGTTGCTCCAAAACAGAAAAAAACAAACAGGAGGATCAAAGTGTGTCTGTCTCTGTTGGAACAAACAGAAGCAGAGAGGCAGGGGAGAAGATTTAGCTGTTAGGTGGATTTTGCTGAAATGTTCTATTTGTTGAGCGGTGATTTGTACCAGGTAATGTGAACTAAGTTGCCCTCAGTCTCTTTACAGATTACACCCCATTTCCTTTACTGTGCTGCTAAGTAATTCTTAGGGAATTATTCCCCCTCCAACTTCTCTCTGCTAACAAAATGATCTACCACATATGCTTCCACTTTATGTGCTGCAGGACAGCCATGGGCTTCATAAAGCTGCCTGCATTTCAAACTGTTCAGGCTGGAACTGTAATCTTTCCACCCACCCCTTTCCCGTCAGGTAAAGAAAATGTCCATACCTCAGGTTTTGTTACCAAGCAACAGAGTTCCATTTGCCAATTGCCACCATTTCCTTCTCATAGTATTACAGGCCTTATTATTAACATTTAGTTCAGAGAAATTGCTGTCATTATGTGAAGTAACTTCCTTTAGAGGTTATTCATTAACCTTAGGTATTTTACTGTGTAATTAGAATTGCCAAGTGCCGCTGGCTTGGAAAACGTTTGAACTCCTGAAGGTATTAGGGGACGGCAGAAAGGATATTATCTGATTTTTCTTCCATTTCCAGTTAAGGATTAATCTTGAAGTTCTCCTATTTCCCCTGCAGAGTTCTGCCTTCCCAAAAGGGTAAACTCTTCCCTTGCCTTAGTCCAGACTGTCCACAGTAAACTCAGAAGCAAACCATGGAGGAACTTGCCTGTTAGCGTATGATTTTTCACAAATTCTGTAGGGCAGAGTGCAAACTGTTCCCCCTTTGTCTTAGGAAAAATCGTGGGGATACTGAGAAGACTCAGTGGTTGGTAAATGGTTGGCAGGCGCACTTGTGCATACGTGGGCCTCTGTGAAGAACTTGCACAATGCCTGGAATTGTATATTGTGCACAACCTTGTTCTGACACAACCGAAGACCTTCATCCTATTGCTTACTCGATGGCTCTCTGAAAGTAGTTTTGCACTCCCTAGCGTTGCAGGAGCCAGGTGTGCATTTTATAATACGCCTATTATACAGCCATTCTCCGTAGCCATTGCTTATACAATGACCCTTCTGATTTGTCCCACTACGGTGTGGGTGCCAACGACTTAGGTCCTCACCCAGTACAACTTTAGGTATGCATTTCACATATATTTGTAGGCAAAAAATGCACCTCCCTCCTCTTCTCTCTTTGTTTCAAGACAAACAAAAGTAACTGGCATTTCACCCCGCCCTCCCCTCTCCAGCCCCCAACTACATGTGCCTGCAGCACGGGCGCCCTAGAAAGGGAAACCTGTTTTCCTCCTCCCAGGTTTCTGGTTTCTCCACCTAGTCTCCCCACAGTCCTTCACTGCCCGCACCCAGAGTCCTTCCGGCCTCTACCCAGACTCTGAGAAGTGGCCCGACATTCCAGGTAACCTGATTCCCCAGACGGGATAGGCGGCGGCCTGCTGCTGCGAAGGCGCGACCACGTGACCTTTCCTGCCTGCACCGGGGAAATGCATACCTTGTTCAGAAAACTAGGGGACAGGTGAGCCCAAGGTAGTGTTTTGAATCCGAATTAAAAACATGTATTTATTTAAAAGGTGCTTGCTTCTGCATCAGACAGCTACCACTTTGATCATTCCAAATGAAAAGTCACGATTGGCCATGGGGTTTTATGGCGTGAACTGAGCAGCAAGAGAAAGGCAGGACGATCTCCAGGAGGAAAAGGCGGAGCGGGTTTTATGGGAGCTGCCGCACAAGTCTGAACGCGGAGGCTGCACACGGGGAGGGCAAAGCCGCCCTGGCAGGAGCCGGAGCTGCAGGCCTCGGCTGGGAATCCTGTCCCTCTGTCCATTTCTCTGGCTCTCGCGGTCCCTCGTTTGTTCCTGACAGATTTCTTCTTTGATCCATGAAATGGGGAAAGTGAGGGACACTTTGATATACTTTAAGGGTGCAAGAATTTGCTGCTTTCTGCCCAAATAAAGGGCTTGTAGGGAGTTTCTTTGAGAACTGGAACAGGCTGTCACATGTAATCTAAGGAGCTCAGTCTCCCCTTCCAGTGCCCATTAATCAATCAACCAACATTTTTAAAGCCTCTAGTATGGATTCTGTGAACTGTGGGGAAGGAAGGGCATGGTGTCTGCTTTTAAGGTATTTATGGGTTATCTGGGGAGATGGATATATGAGTGTAAATCATGACAGTAGTTAGCATGTATTGGGGATGTATTGAGTTCTTCCCGTGTGCCAGGCGCTATTCCTCCTAACACCTCCATCGGGTAGGTACTATCTTATCATCTCCATTTCACAGACATTTTAGAGAAGTCACTCTCCCCAGGTCACACAGTGTGCAGCAGTCAGGCTGTGATGCAGATCCGTCAGACTCCAGAGGAGCTAGCTCCCTGTGCATGCCCCAATCGGGTACCATTGAGTGAAGGTGGGCGGCCCGCTGCATGCCGCCTCTGTTCTCCTTGCCCTCTCTCTGAGAAGCAGGGACGCTACCGAGAGTCACATGTGAGAACTTTCATCAGCCACCATTGCCCCCAAGGACCCTACAGAAGTTCTGTTTTTTTCCCCTTCCTCTGTTCTGTCCTCAACAATGTGTCCCATTTAATTTCTCCTTAGACAATATTTATCTTGTGGCATACATTTTGTCCTCTCCTTTGTGGTTTTATAATCCAAGTGGAGAGAAGAGACCTAATTTGAAACAGATAAATATCAAAGCAGAACTTCACCTTTTGAAGTGGGTCTTGATCTTCTCTGAAATCCTTTCATTAATGATTCACTGAAGAATGTGTCTTCAACGATACATTCATCCTCTGATTTACATAGAGTAGTGACCTTCCTTATATGCAGTCAGGTAGAATCAAGGTTTTCCCAGTACCCTTTGGCAGGTCTGAAGGCACAGGCGTCTTCAGTTCACCTTGCCACATGTGGTTGTTGAACTCCCTCATGATGACTAAAGAACCAAACTTGCCTGGTTTTTCCAGGCAAGCCAGCATTTTGATATTTTTTAATAGTGTGAACACTTGCCAACAGGATTTTATGAGTATCATGGGGAGACGCATCCTCTGACCTGGCATATAATCTCACTTCTCTGGATGCTGGCCTAATTACATCAGCTCCGCTGGGCATGGGTCTAAATTGGAAATGTTCTGGTGTTTGGAAAATTCCAGATTGATAGGACTTAACCCCAGGATGCTTTATGTTGTATCCCTAGTTACCCTAGTTGGCAGAAATTGAAAAGGCCTGGAAATCCCTGTTTACTGTAAGTCCCTCTTCTCTTAACTGGAAAGATGGGCATTGGAAGACTTGCTACTTAGTTTTACTTTGAGCACCTCTCTTGGCATCACTTATTACTAAAAATAATGGAAAAGACAGAGTAGGTATTGGGAAGCCTGTTTTCTAGTTCTAGGCCTGCTACTAACCAGCCTCTGACCAATTATACACACTTCCACCTATGTGAGCCTCAGTTTCCTCACCTATAAGGAAATAAAATAAGATTTGGACCAGACCCATGGTTTTAAAATCAGAACAGCCTGCTGTTTAAAAATATTTTACATCTGGAGTTTTGTGTAAGGTTTTAGTTTACTGTTCACTGATAAAAACTGTCATAAAGCCCCTGCTCTAGAGACTTGCCGATGTCCTGTTCCTCTTCAGCTCGAAAGATCTGCAATTCTATTAACACAGTTGGTGATAGCCATGTGCCTTGGGAATCACAGTTGTTTCATTTGGCTAGGTTATTAATTGCAGGAGGAAAAGGAGTGGAAGACAAGATTGGAAATGAATTTTAAGTCCAGATTTGGGATTGCTATGGTGCTGAGACCAGGAATCTGGGCATTGTTTCATTGGAATTTGGGAGCTACCAATGATTTTGAGAGCAAAATTTTGTCAGTTATGTTTTACATGCAGCTGTGAGTACAGGGACCTTAGAAATAGTGACCGAAGAACAGATGAGTTCTTTCTCATGTAAAAAGACTCTGGAGTTGGGCAGTTCAGAGCAGGTGTGTCAGCTCCATGCAATCGTGCAGGGATCTAGGCTTCTCCTATTTTTCTGCTTTTCTGTTCTAGTGGAACAGGCTTTCATCTTCAGTTACCTCATGGTCTGAAATGACTGCTGGACCAACCCACCTCGCTTGCATTGCAGGATAGAAGAAGACAGAAGAAGACCAGGCGTGGTGACGCATGCCTGTAGTCCCAGCTACTTGGGAGGCTGAGGCAGGAGAATCACTTGAACCTGGAAGGCGGAGGTTGCAGTGAGCTGAGATTGCACCATTGTACTCCAGCCTGGGCAACAAGAGTGAAACTTTGTCTCAAAATGAAAAAGTTATCATTATTAGTATTTTTACATTTCACTGGCCAGAACGTGAGTTACAATATAGACGTTATTATTTTGTTCGTTTAGTTTTAGTTTTTGGGACAGAGTCTCGCTCTGTCGCCCAGGCTGGAGTGCAATGGCAAAATCTTGGCTCACTGCAACCTCCGCCTCCCGGGTTCAAGTGATTCTCCTGCCTCAGCCTCCCAAGCAGCTGGGATTATAGTCACGTGCCACCATGCCCAGTTAATTTTTGTATTTTTAGTAGAGACAGGGTTTCACCATGTTGGCCTGGCTGGTCTAGAACTCCTGACCTCAGGTGATCCACCCGCCTCGGCCTTCCAAAGCGCCGCGATTACAGACATAAGCCACCGCGCCCAGCCAGTATAGATTTTATTATGAGCAGCAATGTGACTCAGTTGAAAGTAGGAGTTCTGTTCTGGGGTCTCCCATACAGGTGTGAAGTGATTGGAACTCAGCACTAGAATCATTTATTCAGTGGCAGTAGATGGGAAACTGTGGTCTACCTGGAGGGAATGAGGGCCTGAACTGGAGTGACCATGGGAATGTGGGTAGGTTACAGAAGGGAGAGCCAATGCAGAGGAGGGCCGACAGGATTCTTCAGGTGTGATGGGGTTTTGTCAGCTGGCGTGAGGGAGTGGGAGGATACAAAAATCACACCTAGCCTGGGTACCATGTGAAGGGGATGCTGGTAATGCCACTGACTAAAGTAAGGATGTTGGAGTTTTAGGAAAGAAGGTAATGAATTAGGTTTTGGACATGTTGAGTTTGTCCAACAAACTGCAGTTTATTTGCACCAGGACTGGAGCTTGGGGAAGTTTGTATTGTACATTTCTAAGTAAATATTAAGTTGACCTATTTTTTTTTTATCTTAATGTCTCAGATGCTTTCTTGGGCTTCGTAAGTTGTTCCTTAGGGGACTCTGTTAATCATAATGGAGTAAGGCAATAGGTTTACCTTTTCTCTTCTCTGCTGGACCCAAACTCCACAGAAATTCTTTCCCACCATTGGGCTTAAGGATCCTGAGAATCACGACAAAGATGATGTTCCAGGAAAATGCCTATTTCTTAAAAGGACTTCTGCCCAGAATACCTATGTGTTTTTCCACCTCAATGAGCTCAAATGTGAACAAAGCAGAAAGCTCCTCAATTGTAGTCCAGAGGCATTTATTAGTAGCAGATTCCCTTATGTACTTTTTGCTCTGAGCCTCAACCTGGCTCCATGTGATCTTTCCTGTGTCAGACCCATTGTTTGAGTGCAACAAAGTGAGGGCTGCCCCATGTTTTAAAGAGGGATGTAAGTAGAGAGTCATATTCAGCATCCCTGGGTTCAGGAGAAAAGCTTATAATGGAAATGTGGAAGTGAGGGCCAAATTGGATGGGGCTTGGGGACATGTAGCAAGGTTAATAATAATGGTGGTCAAGAGACTAAGAATTAAGGCAAGGGCTCTTGAGCTCAGGCAGCAGACTTTAAGTCCATGAACATGGGGCATTATGGAGAAAGCTTCTAATGTATCTTGCCTAGGTAAAAGCAGCTCCTTAAGTGAGGCAATCTGGGTCAGATAATCCCAAGGAAAGGCCTCAAAAAAGACATGCTCAGCAAGAGAAGAGAGAGTCATCTCCACCCAGTCTGTGTGTAATGTATAGTGTTAGTAGTATGCCTAGATAATAACACTATAAATCCTAAATCCTAACATTATAGATCCAATATAGGTTGGATAGCCTTTTCCTTCAGATTTCTGAAGGCATTCAAATTTTGCTTTCCTGATGTTGTTCACTTGCCTGATGGCTCCAGGTATTGCAGCTGAGGGGTGGGATAGTAATTTGACTACTTGTCCTTTATTTGTGGCCTTTTTTCTCTTGCAGAAGCTTCAGGACCATCTCAATTTGACATGGAAGTGCTTTGCTGTAAATCTTTTATTATTCAGTATACTTTCCACCTAATGGACCCTCACTCATATCTCTTATGTATGTGGAATTTTCTTTGTGTGTGTGTGTGTGTCTTTTTTTTTTGAGACAGAGTCTTGCTCTGTCGCCCAGGCTGGAATGCAATGGTATGATCTTGGCTCATTGCAACCTCTGTCTCCTGGGTTCAAGCAATTCTTCTGCCTCAACCTCCCAAGTAGCTGGGATTATAGGTGTGTGCCACCACATCCAGCATTTTTGTATTTTTTGTAGAGACAGGGTTCCACCATGTTGGCCAGGCTGGTCTCGAACTCCTGACCTCAGGTGATCTGCCTGCCTCGGCCTCCCAAAGTGCTGGGATTACAGGCATGAGCCACTGTGCCCAGCCTGATGGGGAATTTTCTCACATTATTTCTTTGATAATTTCTTCCATGATATATAGTCTTTTCTCTCTTTCTGGAAATGTGTTAGTCACATGCTGCATCTCCTAGACATTTTTTTTCCTTCAAAATTTCATCCCTTTTCCTTTGATTCTGAGGATCTTAGTATTGCCTTCTCTATAAGGCGATTACTTTTTTTAAAGTTGCCTTATAAATGCAATTTTTCCCCCTGTTGTTATCAGAAGGGTGGCTGTGGTCCCCCATGAGTAGAGATGGGAATTGGAACGTTTGATTTGGAAGCTTTCTGAATTTTCCCCTCACTTGTAGCTAGTCATCACCCACATGGTTCTAGTTTTCCATGTGATTTGACACAACTGAAGTTCATGGCTCCTTGGATTGCTGAAATGAAATGGAGGCCTTCTTTGCAACCTGAGCTCTTCTAGCTTTCTGTGTCTCTGTGTCTTAGAATAGAAGTTCATGTTTTGGGTCAGTAATGTAAGTAAGACATTGAAGAAGCAGATGATTACAAATGAATAACTTGTTGTTAGTAGTGTACATAGGGTGGTTTTAGATCTATGTAGATCATGATGATTTGGTTGTGTGGCTTTGGCAGCCAACCACCTATATTACTTGAATGAAGCTTCTTTCCTGAAAGGAGCTTGGATTCATCTGAATTTCAGAGTACTTTCACTTGAACATCCTGTCAGCATAATTCAAATTTCAAAATGATTGCTTGGGTATTGTATTTTTTAAATAGAATTTTAGCGTTTAACAACATAAACCAAAATAATCTTCTCCTTCCACCTCTCCTCTGAACCCATAGAGAGTCAAGGACTTGTCTGAATCCTGTGTTCTTGCCCTCCCTGTGGCTGCTGGTTCTAACCCAACTCCAGCCCCTTAACAAGCGCTCTCCTCCTTTGAGCCTGTGCTGCTACTACACACCAGGTTCGCCCATTTCCTAGGGTGTCTCTTGCTGCCTTCCATCCCCCTCCACTTCACCCTAACCCTCTTTCTCTTCCTCGCACTCTCTCATTTGGTGTTTCTCAGTGGGGTTTGTGGATGTCCCACATCAGAACCACCTGGGGTCTGGCCAGACCAACTGGATCTGAACCTCTGGGGAAGGGGTGGGGGCTGCAGAGGGGTCTTCTTGTTGTTCAAGCCCTCCTGGGGTTCTCTCACTCACCAGAGTTCAAGAGGCACTGCTCTGATTATTATTATTTTGTCTTTTATAGGCTGGGTCTCACTATGTTGCTTAGGCTGGTCTTGAACTCCTGGCCTCAAGCGATTGTCCCGCCTCAGTCTCTGAGTGGTTGCGATTACAGGTAGAGAGCCACTGTGCCTGGCTCACACTGCTCTAATTCCTGATGCCCACCCAGTTAAGTTCCTGACTTTGCTTTACACCATTTGCCCTTTCTCTTAGGGAGTTCATACTCTCCAGCAGACTTTGTTCTTCTGCTACCCAGAGGCCCCACTCCAGTTCCCACCTCTTATCTAGCATCCAGCCTTCTATTTGCAGTTTTTCCCAGGGAATCTCCTGTGTGCTGGGTGTGACCACCCACACTGGTCATCTCTTGGAACAACATCCCCAGGAGGTAGGTATTTTTCTACTGGGTTATTTTGTAAATGAGGACATAGAGACTAAGAGGGATCTATGTATGGTAATACTTGCTTTGTTAGAGGGAATAATAATGAATGTACATCGAATACCTGGATGAGAGAATGATTCACCTTGAATGTACTATCTTTGTAGACTTGATATGAAACCTGGGTTTGTTGTTCTTTCTTACATTACTTCTACGAGAACCACTGGGAGCTGGGAGAGGGGGAAACAGATGATAAATACCAGGCAGGAGTTTTGCCTTAATCAGAATAGAAAACCTGTGGGAAACTCCCTCAAAAATGACAGGGCTAACCAGGAGTGCCCTAACTGCGACTTTACCCAATAGCTTTTTTTTTTTTTTTTTTTTGAATTGTGTGGTGTTCATTGACTGTTGATTATTACAGAACTGGGTCAGTTGGAGGTCAGGGAGGCAGGGAAGGGGGAAGCTGTGGGCTAAGAGATGGAACAAGCAGTTCTACCAATCCATGTGAAACCTTTAGGGAGAATGTAGGGCTTTAAAAAACACATTTGGGAAATTTTCTTTATAAAATTATCAGAAGAGTAGATCACTGCCGTGTTTACACTTTGTGTATGCAACAATACAAATGTAGAAAAATAACCCATTATGAGAAAGCAGTGAAAATAATTGCACATTAAGAGAGTTAGGTCACTGCTGGCCAGATCTGGCTGTGATTTGCATCAGTTTTAGTTTTAAAGGAATGTTTGATCCAACAGAAATGGGCTTTGAGTGTGCTGGAGCGCCTCTTTCTCCTCCTGCCCCTCCTCTTCCCAGGTTGACGATGGATCCCCCGGGGCACTTGTTGCTTCCTCCAAAGGAGCTCCCATTGCAGCTGGAAGAGAGGCTTGTTTCTCCAGCTGTCTAACCTTTAGTTTTATCTGCCTCTTGTTGACCTCTTAGTTTTATAATGAGTCAGTTTATTTGCTTGTACAAATGAGTTTTCTTAGAGAGAAATATAACAGTTAGAAAGAGGCCAATGTTTTGTTTCTGCTTATGAAGGAGAAGTAGCTATGGGACCGGGCACGGCTGGGGCTGTTCATTTCGTGACAGTCCCTGTTGTTGGTTTATTTTAGTACCACGTAGTGAAGCCTGGTGGGCAGAGAAATATTGTCTCCCTTGTCGGAGGTAGAAATATCTGCAGGGTTTACAAGCTAATTACTTCTCGATTCCCTGGGAGTTCTAAGAATTTGCTTAGCAACTGGCCTGACCAGTCCCTCCCCCTAGTTGCCCCCCAACATGACTACACTTACTGGTGGGGCTGATGGAGCAGTTTTCGAACTAAACAAGGATTAAGCATTTTGTGAAAATGGTGCCAGTCTTTTCCTCGATGGGACCTGAGCCTGTAACCTAGTCCAACAAAACGAGGGAGAACAAGCCAAAAAAAACCTTTTTAAGAAACAACACAGGCAGTAGGAAATCATACTGGTCAGGGCTTGTTTTCCTGGCGCGGGGCCTCATTCCAACCTGTTGCAATCAGCTCTAGAGTGTCTATAGGGACACCCTGGTGCAGGGGCCCCGCGGAGGAAAGGAACTTTTACATTTCTGTTTGACTGGGCTCCTTGCCAGGGACTAAGTTCAAAGTGCAGTTTCCAGTAATTTGCTGAGACTTCTCTGTGGGTTTGATAGGCCAGGACAGAAGCCTGCAAGCCGAAGTAATATTTCCTGATTTCTGTCATTCCTTAAGAAGAGAAAGAAGGTTGTTGAGGGACTAGGGGTTGGAGACTTTTGTTGGCTCTGAGAGCAGATTGGATCCCCGCCTCCCTCTGTCGACCCCAGCCCTTTCTCCTCAATCCCGTCCAGGGGCATTGGCAGCCTGGCACTAGATAGAATCACACGGGCTCCCTCTCAGAGCAAACGTGAGGTATGCATTCCGTGAGCCAGCGAAAGCCTGCATTGATTTACTGCATGCTAGCATTATTTGGAGCTATAAAGTTGTCGAGTAATGGCAGTATGTTCTTGTTTTCTCATATCTGTAGGATGAAAGTGAACATTTTTATAATCCTTCCCTCCTCACCACATTTAGTTCCTGGTGTTAAACATGTGGGCTTGATTAAAGGGGAAAAGAACTACAAGAAGTTAGATTTTACATTCCTCTCTTACAATGCCTCATTCCCTCAACCACCCCCTTCCCAGAAAACTGATGGCAAGGCCCATATTCTTGTCATTTCTTCTTTGTCTCTCCCCTTCTCCTTGCCCCATGTCTATCAGAGGACTCGATGCATAATAATTCAAAATGAATCTTTATTAAATGAAGGAGTAGGTAGTGGTGGAATCTCACTTCAAAGAAGTGTTGGGTAGAATGATATCGTTTCCATGTCTGGTAGAGGCTCACAGGAATGGTGCTTTAATGATTTTGATTACAACTCATTTTCTACAGCAAGAAATTGTGTTGCAAAAATGTTTGCTGTGGTCCCCATATCAGTCACTCTTTACACGGAAAGGATTCAGATGAGCATGAAAGACATTAGGAACTGGGGAGAGAACAGAGAGGTAGTGGAGCCACAGCTGAACTCTCTAAGATTCTTTAGCCCTGTCATCAAGGTGCAATCACCTTCTATTATGATCACTCACTACCTCAAACATCCCTCTACCCAAACCAAAGCAAACCCCAGGAATACACAAAGAGGGTGGGGTAAAAGGGGTAAATAGCCTGTAGGAGTTACTTCCTTCTTCCCCCACAAAGTTCCTTGCCCTACTTCCTTAGTTCTCCTACAATATACTTTTCATTTGCTAATGTGCCTCTGAAAGACTGACTATATGTGCCGCTTTTCCTCTAGCCTGGAAACCGAATTATAGCAATTTAGCATTATAAAATAATTCTACTGCAATAAAGCAATTTGGGGCTGGTGGAGTGATGGAGTGGATGTTGGCAGCAGTGGGAGCAGATAATTCATTAGAATGGAATTTTTCTGCATCTGTTTAAGGAATGCTAGGATAAAGCCATGTTAGTATGAAATCTTATTTAAATATTTTTATTTGAAGATTGGTACCATTTGAAACCATCTATATATGTATCTATGTGATGCCAAAAGAACTAAAGGTTTTAAAAAAGGAGAATTTTTTGTTACATGAACTTGTATTACACAATAATGGTTTATGTACTTAATTGGCTTTTAAAAAACTTACATGAATGAATTGACTCTTTGCTTTTTACAATGTGAAGTTAAAAAACGAGTCTCAGCTAGGTGCAGAGTGAGCCTGTAGTCCCAGCTATTTGGGAGGCTGAGACAGGAGGATTACTGGAGGCTAGGAGTTTGAGGCAGCTATGATCGTTCCTATGAATAGCTACTGCATGCCAGCTTGGGCAACATAGCGAGACCGTGTCTAAAAAAAGGCTCAAATATTTCAGTAATCTTTAGCTATGAAAAAAAAACTGTGACAAATTGTCTATAAAACCAAGCACCTAGCTGACTCTGTAGGCAGGTTTCAGGGAAAAGGAGAGCAAAGAAAGATGAATTTAAAAATTTTCCTTGGCTGTGATGATCCACACCATGGTGTAATGAAATTGGGTAATTTAGATACTTGAGTAAAGACAATTTTCTCATCATCCGACAGGTCTCTTGAGGAAGGACATGGATTTCCCAAGACATATCTGACCACTACACATCTCTGTTCAAAAGAATACAGACATCCATCTGCAAAAGATCATGGCCTTAAAATTGGTTTAAAGCATGTATTACTTCCTGCCAGTTCCTGTACGTGCTCGTGATTGGGGGACAAGATTAACTGCATCCTGCCTCCTATATCTATAACATCAGGCCTTTGACATTTGTGGAGATAACATTGGCAGTTTCATCTGTTCATAAGGCATCCTAAAGATCCATGATATTATAATTTGCAATATCCCTGGTGCCCAAAACTGAAATTTCATCTTGTGTGTGGGAGCAAGCCCTTGTGCAGTGAATAAACTACCCAGCCACCTTAGTGGTCACACCTCAGCATGACTGTTGTTCTTCACACATCCTGGTAGATGCAGCCAGTAACTCTGGTGGAGTGATCAACAGTTGGTTCCTTTGTGAAAAGTGACCTCTAAACAAAGTCACTTGAGACTTTCTTTGATAGAAATGACAAATGAAGGCCTAAGATATGAAAGTTCTTAGTGAGAAAATATTTTTATACACTTTTAAATTCTGTGTTTTAAATTTCATTAAAATAGGCCTAAGGCTGGGCACAGTGGCTCACACCTATAATCCCAGTGCTTTGGGAGGCCAAAGCAGGAGGATAGCTTGAGCCCAGGAGGTTGAGACCAGCTTGGGCAACATAGTGAGACCCCATCTCTGCAAAAAATAAGATGTAGCCAGGCATGGTGGCGAGTGCCTATAGTTTCAGCTACTTGGGAGGCTGAGGTAGGAGGATTGCTTGAGCCTAGAGTTCAAGGTTGCAGTGAGCTATGATTGTGCAGCTGCTGTACTCTAGCCTGGGTGACAGACTGAGACTGTCTCTAAAGAAATAATATATAAAAAAGCCTACAGGGTCACCTATACCTATGCTTTTCAAATATATTTTCCTACAAGGAAGAGGATGTTATGTGATAGTGATATTTGAGAATTTGAAAATTTTTATGTTACATGAACTGCTTGGGGTCATACATTCAGTTTTTCTTTTTTGTTATGCTTAGGATATCATGGACTGTATTTTGAAACTATCTTGTTGTAAAAAAATTAATAAATGTTTTGACTTTTTTTTTGGATAAGGACTATCACAGACCTTTAACATTTAAATGAACAGTATTGAAGCGAGTGACATAAACAATATATTTACAGTAGCGCAAAGCTACGTACCTGCAGTAGCAGCAGGTACATAAATGAATGGGTATGTCTTGATTAGAAAAACTCAGAAATGAAAAGCATTAGGAGGCAATAATTCATATTACTAAAGCATTTTTTCTCTGTAGCAGAGGGCTGGCTGCAGGTTATGTTTCAGGTATTGGTGGCATTTGTTTGGTTCTTTGTTGTGCCAAATCAGTACTGACCACTCCCAAGCAGCCCTTCATTTTTACCCCATATCCAACTCTTCTTTTTCTGTTGGGCTCCTTTCTTCCAATTCAGTGATCTCAAAGCCAGGCTAACAATGGGGTGGGAAGAAGGAGGGAACCAAAATGAAATAAATGCCTTCCCTGTTTTACATACATGATCTCATTTCACCTTCATAAACCCCTCTGCAGTGAGGTACTGATAACACCCTATTTTGCAGATGAAGCTCAGGAATATTAGGTACTGTAAGCCACATAGCAAGAATGTAGAGGGATTTATACCCCGGTTTGTGCAGCTATGAGGACGGAGCTCTTGCTCCTTCCCTGCAGCCTCCAACCAGGGGGAATTTATCCTGTTTGTGATTTGGTGAAGGTCATTTTGTTGCCTTGTCCCTTGTCCCCTTAAGGGCTGACCACATTGCTTCATTTTTAGTGACTTTCCCTAATACATTGAAAAATATATTTGAAAGGAATATATTTATGTCATAAAGCAAGGAACATCTGATTACTTTTTCCCCTGTGACTATGAATGCTAGAGTTCAAGGATCACACATGCAGTAAATGCACTTCCAGCAAAGCTACTTTTTAATGACTGTCACCTTATTCTTTATTTTCAAAACAATCCTCTCATATGTTAGTCGAAAAGCTATATATCTGGGCTATAACTAAATTTATCACTACGCTCTTTGTGAAAATTTTCAATTCAAAGTTTCATCCTCCTCCCCATCCTCAATAAATTTAAAATGCCCATTACTTACTAACTGGGAATAGAAGTAACAAGTCATTATGATGTCTGTATTAACATCCAAAACACACTGGGTTTCTTCCAGGATTTCCATATCTATTATTCTTAAAACATATAACTTTTAAAACGCAAATGGTTTTCCCAAGCCAATTCTCTAATCACAGACATAAATTTCACTCCATTAAGGAAAGGAAACCAGGCAGTATGACTAAAGTTAGGAATATGATCAAATTTCAAGGGAGGAAAAACAAAGATTAGGCGTGGAATTCTTTCCATTGCTTTTGCTTGTGAAGCATAGTTAAAATAAAACCCTGCCTTCCTTCCTGCACCCAAAAAGCATACAGACCTTTAAAGTGAGAGGTTAGATTTTGATATGGATGCTGTCATCCCCTCTCTCTGGATTGGCAGGGTATTCTGCAGAGAAGCCAGGTCTGAGTGCTGCCTCCTTGCTTTTCCTTAGAATGGGTGGAGGGGTCGGGAGACTGGGGAGAGCCAGACAGACGTTTCTCCTATCTCTTTCTTAGGGTGGTTAGAAGTTATTCAGTTGCATTTTCTCCCATGAAATACCTGTTGCATATTTATGAGTCCTTGAAATAATGACAGTCCCCTGGAACTGGTGATAACCAGGCAGGTCTATAAACAAGGAAAGGGGATGTGATGGGAAAGTCTAATTCCATAGGCTATGGATGATAGATTCTGTGGTATTCTTTTGATTGCTACTCCTGAAAACACTTAAGCCCCTCAAGGGTTGCTTTTAATGTTTATCAAGATTTTTCTTTATGGGAGTCCCTTTCAATTTATCAGACTTGCTTCCTTGCTGTTTTCTAAAAATTAAATGTGATCAACTATCTTTAAGAAATGTTAACTCGTCCACTGTCTGTACTAAGAACATGAGACAAGACCATTCTCTACCCCCCCCAACTTATCAACAAGCAGCAAGCACATACATTTCTTTGAGAGTATTCAGTGAGATGCACATTCTTGATTTCAGAGGCATATATATATATATATATATATATATATATATGCACAGAAAATGAGATTTACCTTGTACCTGGTATACATTTATATTGAATTTGAAATAGGTCAGTATAGTTATTGAGAAGGAAGAATCTTTTCAAGTTCTCTTAGTGTCATAGAAGGAAGACAAAAAAAGTTTATTTAAAAAAATGTGTATCTCTGGCCAGGCACCGTGGCTCATACTTGCAATTCTAGCACTTTGGGAGGCTGAGGCAGGCAGATTACCTGAGCTCAGGAGTTTGAGACCAGCCTGGCGAACATGGTGAATCCCCGTCTCTTCTAAAACACAAAAAATTAATAGAGGGTGGTGGCATGCACCTGTAGTCCCAGCTACTTGGGAGGTTGAGGCAAGAGAATCACTTGACCCTAAGAAGTGGAGGTTGCAGTGAGCTGAGATCATGCCACTGCATTCCAGCCTGGGCAACAAAACAAGACTCTGTGTCCAAAAGAAAATAAATAAAATAAAATCTGTATTTTACTGTTGGTAGAAATGAGAATTATTAAGGGTTTTGTGAAGCAAAGTAACAATAATTATTAAAACTAAAATACATATATCCTTTCAACCTAGCAATGTCATACTTGGAAGTCTGTATCATATTAAAAATATCTATAGTTATTACCAAGTGGTTGCCTATATTGCATTACCCTATTTTAACTCTGTATATGACTTACTCTTATCTCCTATTTTTCATATTCTTCATTTATTCCCTCATTTGTTGATTGATTCATTCATTTATTGTCTTCCCACCAGAATGTGAGCTCTATGAAAACAAGGACCTCATCGGTTTCCTTCACCACTGGAACTCCAGCATCCAGAATAGTCCCTGGCACTGATGAGGCATTCAGTAAATATTTGTTGAATGAAAGAAAGATAAACACCCATAGATCAGGATGTATGACTAAGGATATTTATTGCAACAGTATTATAGTGGCAAAAATCCAGAATCAAAGATAATGCCCATTAGTGAGGGGTGGATTGGGAGCACCACCACTACTGGGCTAAGCAGTGTGGCACAATGGTTAATGGTATGGCTTTAGCGTCAGATGCCTGGGCTTTAATCCATTTCAGTGTTAATCTTAAACATACAGTGAATGATCCTGGGAAAAGTGTTTAGCCCCTGTGTCTTAGTTTTCTCATCTATAAAACGAGGACAAAATGACACCAATCTCATAAGGTTTTGTGAGAATCAAATGAAATGATACAGGTAACATATGTGGGAACAGTGCCTGGCACATTGTAAGTCAATAAATAATAGTTTTTCTTACTTCACGAAATAGTACAGGGAATGACTTAAATATCACTTGGAGGCATTTTCATGGTGCATAACTTACTGGCCAACACACAATGCAAAGCACATGTAATGCATGTTGCTTTTGTAAATATGACAATGATAATAAAATAATTTCATATATATGTGATTACTGTGTTTATAAGAGCATAAAATTATGGAAGATATATATTAGGTGTATCAATTTGGGTGTGGGAAGAGAGTTTGCAGCAAATCTCATGTCTGTTACCTCAACCTTCTCCTGTTTTGGAAAGATGAACTCAAATCTGAGGGATTATATGAACCAAAGGTGCTGTAAACATAGGAAAATGGACCACAAAATTCTTGAAAATTGGAGAGAAGGGAATCATAAATACCTATATCCACAGATGATTCAGCCATAGGAGATGGTATGGACCCCAAATCTAGAAAAACTTTAAAAATATCACTTTACGGCTGGGAGAGGTGGCTCACACCAGTAATTCCAGCACTTTGGCAGGCCGAGGCCAGTGGATCACCTGAGTTCACGAGTTCGAGGCCAGCCTGGCCAACATAGTGAAACCCCATCTCTACTAAAAATACAAAAAAATTTCCGGGGGTGATAGCAGCCACCTGTAATCCCAGCTACTCAGGAGGCTGAGGCAGGAGAATTACTTGAACCTGGGAGGCAGAGGTTGCAGCGAGCCGAGATTGTGCCATTGGACTCCCGCCTGGGCAACAAGAGTGAAACTCCATCTCAAAAACAATAAAAAAAAAAAAAAAAATAAACCACTTTACTCATGTCAAAGCATTGTTCAAAAACCCCTATTCCATATCACTTATAAAGTTGAAATTCTTTAGATTGGACTTCAAGAGTCTCAATACCTGTGCTAACTCTCCCACAATTTCTTTAAACTAGCTCTGCTTTGGCAGTGTAGACCTCCCATTGTCAACTAAAAATCTATCTTCACCTTTGTTCATGCCTTTCTCCCTCCTTTTTTGGAATCTTACTCATCCCTTAATCCTTGGCTTAAGTCCATCTCCTCTGAAAGGATGTTTGAATCACCCTAGTCCTCAGGGGTTTCTTCACCTATGTGCCTGTGTTCTACTAAATATATCATTATGGATGGACGCTGTGCCTGGTCACTTAGCACTTACCATGTGCTCTCTTAAACAGCCATTCATCTTCATATGCAAATTTTCCTCCTTTCTTCAACTGGCAGACTTCTTGAGGATGAGCCTCATGACTTTTCCTTCCTTGTATTTCCACAGCTCCCAACATGTTGCTTGGATATAGCTGGCGTGCAGTGAATATTTGTTGATGGATAGATATTTATAGCTGTTTTCTTGAAAGCTGTAAGTATATCGTTATCCCATGATTAATGGATGGGTTGGAGCCCTTTAGTAGAAACTATCTTATTTGCATACAAGCTTATCTGTCTAGATAAGAATGCTGTGCCTAAATATGGAAAAAACTTCGAGAGCATTTCGAATCCTCAAAAGTGTGTGTGCACTCAGTGATACGAATCCACATTTGCCATAAGCAGGATGAATGAAAACTGAAACTAAATGAGATATTTAAATTTTTGAGAATTGGAAACAGTGAAATGTTAATAAGGTTCACAGTTAACACTTACATGACTTTTATTATAAGCTAATTTATCTAAATACTTTATATATATAAACTCATTTAATCCTTAAAAAACCTTTACTTTTTAAAAAATTAAAAAAATTAGCCTACATTCAATGACCTATCCATTTTAAAAATGTTTTTGAGATAGGGTCTCACTCTGTCACCCAGGTTGGTGTGCAGTGGCACAATCATTACTCACTGCAACCTTGACCTCCTGGACCCAACCAACCTTCCTACCTCAGCTTCCCAAGTAGCTGGCAGCACAGGTGTATGCCACCATGCCTGGCTTATTACATTTTCATAGAGACTTGGTTTCCCTATGTTGCCCAGGCTGGTCTCCAAATCCTGAGCTCAACTTATCCTCCCACCTCAGCCTCCCAAAGCATAGGGATTACAGGTGTGAGCCCCTGTGCCTGGCCATAGAGACACTATTATTAGTTCCATTTCACAGAGGGTGAAACACAACTGACCTAACTCCTACTTGTACCTATGTGTTTCTTTAAACTGTTTAATTGACATACAAATCATTTGATGATTTTTGATTTGTAATTTAACCTATGTAACTACATCTACACAAAGGACAAAACCCATACAGCCAAGTGTTTTGTAAATGAAAGACTATGATTCTGCTCAAGGTGAGATTTAAAACTAACGAACTTGGTTTAAAGAAAAATTGAATAAACATCACCCCCCAAAAGTTTTCTGCAGACATCTTCTAAAGAAGCTATTTACATTTGGTCTGAGAATTCTGTTACTGCCTTTCTTTTAGAATGTTTTAAAAAGTCAATCTATGCTTCTTAAAACAAATTCAGTCTCCCTTATTAATAGTTACATCTGGTTTTAAACCAGAGAGAGCTTTATGGTGCATTTCATTCAAATGATCTTTTCTCTGAATATGATTTTACCCTCGAAGGCTGAAGACTTACCTATTGGCAAAAGGTACTCCAAATAATTTTCTAATAGTCTCTAAAGAGATTTTTAAGACAAGAGTTCCAAAAATGTTGTCAACATTATGTTATCTAAATTCTGGGAAGACCAAGCGATTCTTCAAGGTCATACAGCGATTCAGGAACAAAGACAGTATAAGAATCTAGCTAGGGCTTTTGACTCCTGTTCACTGTGTTTTCTGCTAACCTACACAACCACTAGAGGTCTCAGCGAAATACTTATGGGCTGCCCCCTAAAGGTGGTGGTAAGAGAAGAAACACAGCTGTCACATGGGTAGTGCAGATAAGAATGTGACATTGACCTGAAGCCTCTACTGGGAGCAGCAGAGAGTATCAAAATGTTGAGCATTGAACGATTGACCAATCTTTGTAGTCTTTTTTAGCTGTTGTGTGTGAGAGAAGGAAGTTGTTGGATTTATATTGTGCTCCTAATTGAGAAGTAATAATGATTTCTCATGAGCCAGCTTATGGGTTTGAATGCCCAGAAATTCTAAGTCAGGGTTTCAATCAATTTTGTGGACCCTAAACACTATAATAGCTAGCATTTAAGTGCCTACTATATGTCAGGAATTGTTTTAAGTGCCTTGCATATATTACCTCGTTTAATCTTCATAACAACCCATTGAAGTAATGACTTTGTATCATTCCTATTTTACAGATAGGGAAGCTGAGTTACAGAGAGGTTACACAACTTGCTTTAATTTGCTCAAGGTTATATGGCTATTAAATGGTTGAATTGGGATTCAAACCCAGGCAGTTTGGCTTCAAAGCCTAATCAATTAAAAATTTATTATTAGTCATAAAAATTTCAAACATACATAAAGGTAGAAGAATAGTGCAATGGACCCCCCATTTACCCATCTCCCACACTGACAGCAATCATTAACTCATGGCCAGTCTTATTTTATCTATATTTCTACCTACTTTCCTGGTTGCCCAGCCCCTTTCCTGAATTATTAAACACACACACACACGCACACACACACACACACACTCCTTTTTTGGTTGTTATTTCAATAGTTTTGGGGCTACAGGTAGTTTTTGGTTATATGAGCAAGTTCTTTAGTGGTAATTTCTGAGATTTTGGTGCACCCATCACCCGGGCTGTAAACACTGTGCCCAATTTGTAGTCTTTTATCCCTCACCCCTGTCCCACTCTTACCCTCAAGTCTCCAGAATCCATTATATCATCCTTATGCCTTTGCATCCTCATAGCTTAGCTCCCATTTATAAGTGAGAATATGCTATTTGGTTTTCCATTCCTGAGTTACTTCACTTAGAATAATGGTCTCCAACTCCATTCAGGTTGCTGTGAATGCCATTATTTTATCTTTTTTTTTTTTTTTTTTTTTTTAATGGCTGAGCAGTATTTTCTCTCTCTCTCTCTCTCTCTCTCTCTCTCTCTCTCTCTCTTTCACATTGTTTATCCACTGGTTGGTTGATGGGCATTTAGGCTAGTTCCATATTTTTGCAATTGCAAATTGTGATATATAAACATGAGTGTGCGAGTGTCTTTTTCATATAATGACTTCTTTTCCTCTGGGCAGATACCCAGTAGTGGGATTGAGGGATCAAATGGTAGTTCTACTTTTAGGTCTTTATGGAATCTCTGTACTGTTTTCCATAGTGGTTATACTAGTTTACATTCCCACCAGCAGTATAAAAGTGTTCTCATTTCATCACATTCACACTAACGTTTATTATTTTTTGATTTTTAAATTATGGCCATTCTTGCAGGAGTAGGGTGGTATCTCATTGTGGTTTTAATTTGGATTCCCCTGATAATTACTGATGTTAAACATTTTTTCATATGTTTGTTGGCCATTTGCATATCTTCTTTTGAGAATTGTCTACTCTTATCCTTTGCCCACTTTTTGATGGGATTATGTGTGTGTGTGTGTGTGTTTTTTTTTTTTTTTCTTGCTGCAGATTCTGGATATTAGTCCTTTGTCAGATTCATAGTTTACAAATATTTTCTCCCATTCTGTGGGTTGTGTGTTTACTCTGCTCATTAATTATTTTCCTGTGCAGAAGCTTTTCAGTTTAATTAGGTCCCAATTATTTATTTTTGTTTTTGTTGCATTTGGCTTTTGGGTTCTGGTTCATGAACTCTTTGCCTAAGCTAGTGTGTAGAATAGTTTTTCCAATGTTGTCTTGTAGAATTTTTACAGTTTCAAGTCTTAGATTCAAGTCTCTGGTCCATCTTGTGTTGATTTTTGCATAAGGCAAGAGGCGAGGATTCAGTTTCCTTCTTCTGCATTTCACTTGCCAATTATGTCAGCACCATTTGTTCAATAGGGTGTCCTTTCCCCACTTTATGTTTTTGTTTGCTTTGTTAAAGATCAGTTGACTGTAAGTATTTGACTTTTTTTCTGGGTTCTCTGTTCTGTTCCATTGGGCTATGTGCCTATTTTTATACCAGTACCATGCTGTTTTGGTAACTATAGCCTTGTAGTATAGTTTGAAGTTGGGTAAAGTGATGCCTCCAGATTTAGTCTTTTTGCTTAGTATTGCTTTGACTGTGTGGGGTTTTTTGTTATTGTTGTTGTTCCATATGAATTTTAGGATTGTTTTTTCTAATTCTGTGAATAATGATGGTATTTTCATGGGAACTGCATTGAATCTGTAGATTGCTTTTGTCAGTATGGTGATCTTCACAATATTGATTCTACCCATCCATGAGCATGGGATGTGTTTCCATTTGTTTGTGTTGTTGATAATTTCTTTCACCAGTGTTTTGAAGACTTCCTTGTAGAGATCTTTTACCTCCTTGGTTAGGTATATTCCTACATATTTTATTTTATTTTGCAGCTGTTGTAAAGGGAATTGAGTTCTTGATTTGTTTCTCAGCTTGCTCATTGTTGGTGTGTAGCAGTGCTACTTATTTGTGTAGATTGATTTTGTATCCTGAAACTTTACTAAATTCATTTATCAGATTTAAGAGCTTTTTGGATGAGTCTTTAGGCTATTCTAGGTATGTGATCATATCATTGGCAAACAGTGACAGTTTGACTTCCTCTTTACTGGTTTGGGTGCCTTTTATTTCCTTCTCTTGTCTGATTGATCTGGGTGGGACTTCCAGTACTATGTTGAATAGAAGTGGTAAAAGTGAGAATTGTTGTCTTGTTCCAGTTCTCGGGGCATGCTTTCAACTTTTCCCCATTCAGTATAATGTTGGCTGTGGGTTTGTCATAGATGACTTTTATTTCCTTGAGGTGTCTCCCTTCTACGTCAATTTTGCTGAGGGTTTTAATCATAAAGGGGTGCTCGATTTTGTCAAATGCTTTTTCTGCATCTATTGACATGATCATATTATTTTTGTTTTAAATTCTGTTTATGTGATGTATCACATTTATTGACATGCATGTGTTAAACCATCCCTGCATTTCTGGTATGAAACCCACTTGATCATGGTGTATTATTTTTTTGATATGCTGTTGGATTCAGTTAGCAGATATTTTGTTGAGGATTTTTATATTTATGTTCATCAGGGATAGTAGTCTGTAGTTTTCTTTTTTGTTATGTTGTTCCCTGACAACACAGATATTCTGTCATGTTATTCATAAATATTTCTGTAAATATTGCTAAAAGACTTAAAAGAGTCACACTCTTTTTCATAGAATGCACATAATATCTGTTGTTCTCCATTTTGTGACACTAGTAGCTTTGATGATTATTATCTAGATTAGTGTTATTCCATTTTATCATTTCTTCTTCATTTATTTCCTGGAATACTTTCTATTATATTAGCTGTTTGATTATCTTGAAGGACAGTTTGCATAGAGAAGGCCAGATGGATGCTAGATCTATATTGACCCCCAACT
>NW_016814921.1:2055266-2073732 GCF_001698545.2 Rhinopithecus bieti
ACCCGGCATCCAACTCCCCTTTTTAAAACTAGTTTCGGTGAGTTGGTTTCTTAACACTGGCCAAGTCCATCACTTAGTTTTTAAATGTCATAATGAAGTTATGAATGTTTAAACCTATTTGAATTTATTTGATGCGTCTTTTAAAAAATCCATGCTCAAATTGTCTCCAAGAAGCCAGTGGGAGCCTCTTCAAGTTAGGCTTATAAATCTTTCAGTCATCTTCAATAGCTCTCTAATTTTCTGGTATGACAGGATATTCTAGGCTCATCTTGTACATTTCTGGTCCTAAATCAGAAATTAGCTATTTTTCCAAGGAGCTTGAGTTTCCTTATTGGAAATGGTATTTTTCAGAAACCACAACCTAGATATGATGACCACTCATTGATACTGAATTGGTTTATGTTTGAGCCTGCCTCCATTCTTTTCTCACTTCCTCCATTCTTTCCTCTCTTCCTTCTTTTTCTTTCTTTTTTTTTGAGACAGTGTCTCGCTGTGTTGCCCAGGCTGGAGTGCAGTGGTGCGATCTCGGCTCACTGCAAGCTCCGCCTCCGGGTTCACGCTATTCTCCTGCCTCAGCCTCCAGAGTAGCTGGGACTACAGGCACCCGCCACCACACCCGGCTAATTTTTTTTTTGTATTTTTAGTAGAGACGGGGTTTCACTGTGTTAGCCAGGATGGTCTCCTCCTGACCTCACGATCTGCCCGCCTCAGCCTCCTAAAGTGCTGGAATTATAGGCGTGAGCCACTGCGCCTGGCCGCCTTTTTCTTCCATTTTAAAAGAAAATAAATGATGAGTTCTTACTGAGAATTACCTCCTTGTTTATCTTTCTGTATAAATTTATGTCTAAATAATAATAGTTTTAGAATAATACAAAATATTATTAAAATACAATTGTAAAACAACAGTTTGAATTTATTTTGCATTATTTTCATCTTTAGAGTATATACTAATATGGATGTAGAAATCATTGTCTTTTAAAGTCACTTAAAAAAATAGATAGTTGAATTTATTTGCTCCATTTTGCTTTAGTTGTAGTATAGTTATTTTAGATTTATTTAAGTTTGTTTTTAAAAACAGTTATTTTTTAGAATTGACAAGTAAAAATTGTATATATTTATGGTATACAACATGCTATATGTATATGCATTGTGGAATGACTAAGCTATTTTAAATAAGCATTACTTCACATACTTATTTTTTTGTGGTGAGAACACTTAAAATCTACTTACTGTCATTTTCAAATATACAATATATTGTTATTAGCTGTAGTCACCATGACATTCAATAGATCTCTTGAACTTATTCCTTCTGTCTAAATGAAATTTTGTTTTCTTTGACCAGCACTCCCCAATTTCTCCACCCCTCGGCCTCACTCCTGTTTATATGACTGATTTTTTACACTCTACATGTAAGTGAGGTCATGTGGTATTTGTCTTTCTGTGCCTGGTTTATTTCATTTATCATAATGTCCTCCAAGTTCATCTACGTTGTTGCAAATGAGAACATTTTCTTTTTTTATAGGTCTGAATAGTATTCCATTGTGTACACATACCATATTTTCTTTAGTCATTCACTCATTGATGGACACTTAGGATGATTCTATGTCTTGGCTATTGTGAATAATACTGTAATGAACAGGGGATGAGGACATCTCTTCGATATACTGATTTTATGTTGTTTAGATATATACCCCAGTATTGGCTTGTTGGATCATATGGTAGTTCTATTTTTAATTTTTTGAGGGACCTCCATACTGTTTGTGTCTAATGGCTATATTTATTTACATTCCCAACAACAGTACAAAATGGTTCCCTTTTCTCCACATCCTCACCAACACTTAATCTTTCATCATTTTGATAATAGCCTTACTTTTGTTTTAAAGTTATATGCAGCAAAGTATATTCAGAGAAGTTGGCCTCCAATCTCTGTCTCCTTTCTCCCATAGGTAATTTTTAAAAACTTCATGTTTTATCTTTCAATTTTATTTTACAGAAGCAAATATGTATAGATAACTTGCATCTCATTCACATCTGCTTTCTGAGATAAATGTTAGTTTACTATACACATTTTCCTCCACCTTATTTTTTTTTTTTAACTATACAGTTTATCTCAGCATTCACTGCTTAGCAGCATGTGCAGCCGTCTCTCATCCCTTTTAAGTTGCATAGTTTATTCAACCAGTCTCCAAGTGATGGACATTTGAGCTGTTTCAAGTCTCACTTAAAGATTTCTATATATACTGATCAAAGCCTAAAGACGTTTATATGGGATAAAAGTCCAATTCCAGCAAAGGGGCAACATTAGATAAAATGACTTCTACAATTTGGGTTGTATTCTCTTATTCTTCATAGGATGTATAAAATAACAGAATCTTCTTTGTTCAATAATACCAGGCTTAGGGAAACAATAGTAGGAGAATCAAGGCTAGGTGGTTTTCTAAACTATCCAGCAGGTTCTTAGTCCTGAATACTCAGATTGGTGTGTTTCCCTGACCCCAACTTTTCATATGTAGATGGTAATGTGCTAGGAGTAGCTAAATTTTCAAAAGCTCATATGCTTAAATGACACAAATATTACCAGTGGACAGCTGGCCTTTCATATCTTCTGGTTCTGCATCCACAAATTCAACCAACTGCAGATCAAAAATATTTCCAAAAAAAAAGACCCAATAAAAATACAAAACATAGTATAAATTTAAAAAAATATGCTTAACAACAATTTACATAGGATTTACGTTGTATTAGGTATTATAAGTAATCTAGAGATGATTTAAGTCATACAGAGCAATGGAACAGAACAGAACCCAGGAATAAAGTCATACCCCCACAGCCATCTGTTCTTCGACAAAGCTGACAAATATAAGCAATGGGGAAAGGGCTCCCTGTTCAATAAATGGTGCTGGGATAACTGGCTAACCATATGCAGAAGAATGAAACTGGACCATTACTTTTCACCATATACAAAAGTTAGCTCAAGATGGATTAGATATTTAAATGTAAGGCCTCAAACTATAAGAATCCTAGAAGAAAACCTAGGAAACACCATTCTGGACACTGGCCTTGGGAAAAAGTTTTTTACTAAGTCCTCAAAAGCAATAGCAACAAAACCAAAAACTGACAAGTGGGACCTAACTAAACTGAAGAGCTTCTGCACAGCAAAACAAACTATCAGTAGAATAAATAGACAACCTATAGAATGGGAGAAATATTTGCAAACTATGCATCTGACAAAAGTCCGCTATCCAGAATCTATAAGGGACTTAAATAATGGGACAAGCAAAAACCAAAGAATCCCATGAAAAAGTATGAAAAAGACAAGAACAGAGGACACACAAATGGCCAACAAACATGAAAAAATCTTCCACATCATGGATTATCAGAGAAATGAAAATCAAAACCACAATGAGATACCATCTCATATGTCAGAAGAGTAATTATTAAAAAGTCGAAAAATAACAGATGCTGGCGAGGCTGTGGAGAAAAGGGAACATTTATACCCTCTTGGGTGGGAATGTAAATTAGTTCAGCCACTGTGAAAAGAAGTGTGGAGATTTCTCAGAGAACTTAAAATAGAACTACCATTTAACCCAGCAATCCCATTACTGGGTATATATATTTAAAAAATTATTTTACCAAAAAGACACATGCACTCATATGTTCATTGCAGGATTATTCACAATAGCAAAAACATGGAATCAACCTAGGTGCTCATCAGCAGTGGACTGGATAAAGAAAATACAGTACATATATACACTATGGAATACTATGCAACCCTAAAAAAGAACAAAATCATGTCCTTTGCAGCAACATGCAGCTGGAGCCCATTACCCTAAGCAATTGAATGCAGGAAGAGAAAACCAAATACCACATTTTCTTATTTATAAGTAGAAGGCTAAACATTGAGTAAACATGAACATAAAGATGGCAATAATATATATTGGGGACTACTAGAGGGAGGAGGCAGGGGGAGGGGCAAGTGTTGAAAAACCATTGACTATTATATTCACTACTCTGGTGATGGCATCATTTGTACCCCAAACCTCAGCATTACCATTTGGGATAATTTGTACCCCAAACATCACCAATATACCCATGTAACAAACCTGCACAGGTACCCCCGAATCTAAAATAAAAGTTGCAATTATAAAAAAAATGTACATGGAAGGATGTGCATAGGTAATGTGCAAATACTGCATCATTTTATATAAGGGATTTGGGCAGATTTTGGTATCTGCGGAGGTCCTGGAACCAACTCTCCACAGCTACTTAGGGAGGACTTTACTATTCTTGGCTCCTCTGTGTATTTATCTGTTATCTGTTAAATATTTATCTATTTAAATGTTTATTATCTTTTTAATAAAATGTCTTTATCTTTTTATTATCTTTTAAAGAATGAATCTACCTTTGTGCATTCAAATAGCACTTATATGCAAATGACTTCAAAATAATCATCTTCAGTTCAGGGATATCTCCAGGCACCTCTAGCCCAAGGCATCTAAAATTAAATGCATCAACTTGTATATTTTGCATACAATGTGAAAATATCTGCCCTATTGTCTATTGCTATTTTCAATAATGGAACCATTCTCCCAGGTTTAAAGCCACTAGTGATATATCCTTATTTATTTATTTAGCCTTTGTACTATCTAATTTGACCAAGTCTCTTAGGTTAGATATTGATTTACCTGGGCCACATGAAAACTTGGTCATGACAATCATACCCCAAAGAGACCTTTTGGAAAAAAATATGTAATAGCGGTAATTTGTCTTTGCCCTTTTCCCATGGATCAGTGTGTTAGATGAAGATATTAAAGGCATAGGGTCAAATGTGGCTATTTGGAAGAAATACTGAATATGTGGAATAAAGGACTAAGAAAAATGATTTCAAACGCTGGTATAAATGAGGTCCATTTAAACAAACGAAACTGATTAAATATCCCATGTGCTCTTATGAGAGAGAGTGCCCAGATGTGAGAGGGCTTGAAGCCACACCCAGCAGAAACACTGAAGGGCCAGGTGTGAGAGCCAGCACAAATGAGTTCTACTATGAGAAATCAACCTCCAGTCCTCAAAAGGCTGTCATTAGAAGGACTAGAACCGTCAATCTTGGGAGGCCGTAGGAAGCAGAATCAGCATTAGTAAGTGACAGAGATGTGTCATCCAGGTTCTGTGGGGAAGCAGTGCCACTCTGAGTGTGGGCTGACATATTTATTATAGGAATTAAACCTTACTCAATTGTGGGAGGATCAGGGCAAAGGAAGGCCCAGAAAGGGGAGTTGGAGGATCAGAGTGGGAGTCATTCATTTCAGACATGACTGAAGCATTGGCCTGGTGGGCAAGCTGGAGCTTGCAGGAAAATCTGAGAAGATGAACCCATCCAGCTGCCGACGTGGGACTGTGAAGAGGGAATCGGTTCAGTGTCTTTGGGAAGCTGTTGCCTCAGGGGAGCTACTGAGAATCTGTGCCCAAGTGACTGGTAGTGGACAGCTGCTAGTCAGCAGGGCTAATAATTGGAAAACACTAAATATGGGTCTGAGGAGAGAGAGGACCACGGGGATCCTGCCACACTCCTCTCCATCTTTCTATCATTATGTCTGAGAATGAAGCCTTCACTTCTGTGTCAAATCTTGCCTAAGTTCCTTTTTTGTAACTCTTGTTTTTTGAGACAGAGTCATGCTCTGTCACCCAGGCTGGAGTACAATGGCGCAAACATGGCTCACTGCAGCGTCAAGCTGCTGGCCTCAAGCAATTTCCCCACCTCAGCCTCCCAAGTAGCTCGGGACTACAGGCAAATAACGCCGTGCCTGACTAATTTAAAACATTTTTTATAGAGATGAGGTTTCACTATGTTGTCCAGGATGGTTTTGAACTTCTGTACTTCAGAGATCCTCCCACCTTGGTCTCCTCAATTGCCAGGATTACAGGCATGAGCTGCTGTGCCTGGCCTGGCTACTCTTGACACAATCCTAGAGGGAAAGGAATTATGAGATGTCCTTGCCAGACTAACCAACTTGACTACAGCATACACAGCACAAAACAGAGGGGGACTTTTACACAATGAAAGATAAAGAAAAAGATGGTTTTGAATCTGTCCAAGTGTGGCGGGGCAGGTGTAGATGGACTCAAGCGCTGGGAATTTACTTTGCCTAAAGTTAGAAAAGAACTTCTACATGCTGCTACCATCAAATGTACCCATTTACCTACATCCGTAGCTGTGCACTCAACTTTCTGTTTCTCTGTCCCCCTCTATTTTCTGTGAACTGGTAGTTAGGTTTAGAGACTTGATCTCCTTCAGGATAGATTATTTATTTTAGCAAGAAAAATCCAGAAGTGGTGCTTAGTGTCTGTGGTCTTTCTGTTTGTGATGTTAATGGTTACTTAATGCTCATTTCTTCATCTGGGGAAAGCCAGATCTCCTACCCTCTTTGCCATTCTCTTTTCTTTGAAGAGTAAGTAAAACTTCATAATGCTGGCCAGAATGGGCATCGCCTAGAGAGAAAGGCTTGTGTACACGTGTTCTTACGAGCATGTATGTATCCACGTATGTGCGTTCCCACTACATGTTCTTGTGAAGATGTGCTTTATTTTTGTTCTATTGCAAGAGACAGCCTGGGTTACATTCTTAATCAGCACCATTAGATGCCAGCTCAGAGAGACCAGGTAAGAGGAAGAGCAGGACCTGCTGTGAGCAGTGTATTGTAAACATTTTTATGCCCAAGAGTAAGCATATTATCCTGTATACTTTATTTTTATACTGTGTCTTTGTACTGTGCCTCCTCGGGGATAAAACCAAATCCCTCCATTTACACTTCCCAGCTAGGTGGGGACGCACCGATTGGAGAACAGCGAGGCCCTGTGAATTAAGGGATCAGGCATTTGCTTTCATTGGCCCCCGTGCCAGCCCAGCCTGGGGACCTAGGTGAAGCGTCTTTGATGCTTTCACTTTATGGAAGTCCATAAATACAATTTGGTGGAGATCATACAGGACCAAACTAGTTTGGAAGCTAAATCACCTGTAATGTCTTGATGGAGATTTTCTTCAGCAGAGATGGAAGTGACTCCTTTGCTGAGGTAGAAGAGTCGGGTATTACACTGTCTTACATTGTTTATACTTGGAACACATTTTTATTGCCTTCACAAGTTAAAAGGTCCTGTTTTCCCCCCATCTTTGTTTGCTATGGATTTGGAATTATCCACTGAAAGAAGGCTGGATTTTTCTGCTTTATAGTTTCTGTGACACAAAACTTCCCAAGGCAGTTACAGGATTGGCATGGGATGTATAGCCATAGGGTTGGGAAGGAACCTGTAGATATCTTTCAGGAAAACATCGAAATCCCTAAAGAGAGAAAGAGTTGGGATTGTTTGTTTATTAGCTTGATGTATATGAAATTCCTATTTTCTTATGTAAAAAAATAATTAGCTATTTGGTTATTAGTTAGTCATATGAAATTTGGAGGTTGAATCATATGAAATAGCCAATAGCAACCATTTGAAGATATGTTACAATTTAAAATACATTTAGCAGCTGTCCTTGTCATTAATGGATCCAAGCTCCCTTGAGTGTGAAACTAAGAGTGAATACAGTTAAGTAAAATTGTTATAAGAGGATGAGAAAATGTACTCTATGGGAGAAGAAAATTAGAGTATCCTGATTTAGATCACAATCCAAAGTCGCCTAGCATTTACTCCTTCACTGAGAGTGTTTTAAGTCATACCCACTCCTCAAGTTTCTTAGGATGTTTGTCAGAAGATGATTTTTGTACCTTTGTGCATGAATGTGGCCCTGCAAAAAGAAAGAGCAGTAGATTCCACAGGGTACCTTGACAATGCCAAGGGAAGCAAGGAAGTTGAGGCTGGTCCTCTGTCTGGTGGTGGTGCTTAGAGTTCTGTGCTTTGCAGCAACGAAGCTGCAGTTTTGAGTTTATGCTGTGCTTTGGTGAAGGTCACTACTGAACAGATACGGATATTTGGTTTTATTATTTCCTCCAGAGATAATGGGACAGGGGCATATGAATCTTAAATAATTTTTAAGAGACTAGATGTTACTTTTTAAAAAGCCAATGTATGAATTTACTACGCAAAATCTACCTCTTTACGAATCAAATGTTTGGGTTAGCTGGCTGGGGCATTTCTATTTGAGGAACTGACAGAATAGAACTGTAGTAAATATGATTTGAGTAAGTTTCATTAGATGGTCTTAAAAGTATATTTTCTTTTATTTGTGCTATTCCCTGGAATCATTTTTTCTCCACTAAAAAGAAATACTTTCCAAACAGGCAACTGCTTTAATTAGCCCCGAGGGAGGTTTAAGAGGGTTCCTTTCATTGACAGTGTCAGCAAAACACGACTACATTTCTTTCTCTTCTCTTTTTCTCTCTCTCTCTTATATGTAAGGTTCATCCTCTCTCTTTTATAGTTAAGGTTCATCTGCTTACATCATTATAGCACCAAACAATTTCATTTCAGCACACTGTATATGTTATGCTTCTCTAAAAATGCAGATGTAGCAAGCAGTAAATTCCCTGAAAGCAAGAGCGGTGTCTCAGGCAGTCAGGGTGTACTGGAAGAGGTATGGGCTTTCGGGTAGAGAGTCCTGGGTTCAAATTGTGGCTTAATTTGACCATAATCTCTCTCTCTCTCTCTCTCTCTCTCTCTGTGTGTGTGTGTGTGTGTGTGTGTGTGTGTGTGTGTGTAATCTGGGAGAATTGCTTAATTACTCTGACCCTCAGTTTCTTAATCTGCAAACAAATGAATAACTAACTCAAGGTTTCCTGGGGATTGAGTAAGGTAGAAGTGAAAGCATTTTTGGCTGAATACCTGGTACCAGGTGCTCAACACAGGTTGACTTCTTTGCCTTGTCTTGTCTGATCTTCTTTGTAAGGCACTATACACAGTAAGCACTGGGTAGATTGTCTCGTTTTAGGTGGCCTTTTTCTTGATGATGTAGACAAAACTCTTCATGTTGGTGGCAAATTATTTCCAAATCACGTTGCAGGACGGATTGCTATTGGAAAATTGTCTTGTAAACTAGCACCTTTAAATTTTTACTGCTACAATGAGAGAGAGAGAGAGAGAGAGACAGAGAAATATAGAGAGAGAGACAGAAAAGAAAACCTCATTTGTTTTCTGAGGAGGGCAGTGGTTGTTATATTTTCATTATTGGGAAGTTTTATGGACATAAAAATTACAATAGTTCTCGCTGGGACTCCCTTTGCCTCCTCAGCAGTTGAGTGGCTCAGCAGTTGATGGCTAATTCTAACCATCTTCTGTGGATTTTGGTTAGTTAACCTCAGAGGATGGCTCTTTGCATGTAGCCTCTGTTTGAGGGTTTCTTTTATGAACTTGTAGTTCTTCATGTATTGAATTAACCACTCAGTGCTAGCATACTTTTAAATGGTTGGAACCAATGAAAGCTTTTGAAAATAAATCTGTCTTGGGCAATATGTGGCAACTTCTCTTTGAGTAATAGAGGGTTTAAAATCTAACTTTACTTTTCTTGCTTATGGATTCTTTGCCACACTTTATAAAGCCAAGAAATTTTAATTTTTTTAAAGCCTTTATGAAGATAAAAGATACAAGATAATATGTGCTTGCAATTGTTTTACTAAGGTTTCAAAAGAAATAAAAACAAAACAAAACAATTAAGAAGTCTCTGTCAAAGGTCTGGAAAATACGACTTTTGGATAGATTTTTCAGGAGACCTGTTTTGCATTAAAATACCAAATAAAACAAAATGATGGATTGTTTTGGCACCATTTAGGTTGAGCTTATGTGATGAGAACTAAAAAGACAGCCAGTTATTGTCATAGTTGACAGATTTTTGAGTACTGTCTAGTTGTTCAGTATATTAAAGTCCCAGGGATCAGAAGATTTTCCAAAATTCTTATGCCGAGAACGACACAAACTTTTGCTGTAACAGACACTGACATTCTCTTCCTACTTTATAGACATCTGTAAGTTGTGGTCTTTCCTGGCACACCAAATTAGTTCCTGTGACTTTCTGTGTAATGCATTATTGTTCCTGATGTGACTTCATTTTACTTGCAAAATTGTTTGAAATTTGCCTTAAAGTATTGGTCATATTTTAATGGAGATAGGTGCAGAGGTTTTCAAGTGGAGCAGACAGCTCAGGCAAAGAGAAAATGAGGCTAAGTGTGTCCTAGGAAAAGCAAGATGATGAGTTTAGTTGGAGTTTAGGTTATATCTAGGGGTTCTCTGAGAAATAATATTGGAAAGTTGTTTTGGGGACCTATTTGGAAGGCTCTGAGTTCCTGGTTTTTAATTTTTAGGCAATATGGATCCATTTTCATCTGATAAAACACGTGTTCAAGAAATTCCTAAGGAGGCCCCCGGAGTGACCTAGAGGAGAGGTGGTAAGGTTGGAATAGGGTAGCAGTGACAACAGGAAGCATACAGTGACAGAATATCTTAATTTTGCCACATTATACTTTATACACTTTTGATACAAGGTGACATATGTCACTGAAAGATCCTATTAATAAATAAACCTATTAATAGAAATAACAGAGGCCTTACATTAAGTCCAAGGTTAAGAGAGAAATGTGTGCAAGAAATATTCGTGTTTGTTAGGTGGGTGTGAGGAGAAGTTGCTACCACAAATTCACAGATCTGGGTTAGAGATTTAATTGAAAGATGATTATTGAAGCCAACAAAGCCTAATAACACTCTATCTGTATTCAGCACATCACAGTTTTTTAACATTTATCCCCCAATTTTTAAAAATGGAATTTCATCTTTACAGTAGTTCCATAAGATAGCTCCTAGAATCCTCATTTTATAGAAACTGAGGCAAAAAGAGGTTAAGTAATTTTCCTGGAGCATACTGGTGACAGAAACCAGACCCTGAATCTCTGCTTACAGGGGCCCTGTCCACAGCCTGCTTCCTCAGCTGTACTTGATGACCCATTAATTAGCAACAAAATGAATTTGTTTACTAATGTGGCCTGTTCACCATTTTCATCAAGGCTATGTTAATCATCCACCAAACATTTTTGTTTTCTATTTCTTCTGATGACAGTATGAGAATTGCATCATAAATTACTTGCTCATTGTTATTGGCATTGAGTTAAGAAGAGAATGTAGGCATGTTTGGATTAAACATATTTGAATGAACCCCTGTAGCATTTCCAATGACAGGTCAGAACCTTTAAATGCTGAATAAATGTTAGTTGAACAGTGTTCCTGGGAATAAGAAAGATGCTTAGGAATGTGCCTAAAATGGAACATTAAATGATCCCCTAGTGGCTTGAGAATCACTGTGCTTTTCTAAGTGCCTCATTTATGGCAAAGCCTGGGGGAGATCTTAGCTCCTTGAATTTTATCGTTTGTAATATTTGATATGTTTTTTGAAGTAAATTGAAAGCATTCCTTCTTTAGAAAGAATTGCTTCTTTCTAATGTCTCCCATCTTTTTTTCTCAATATATAGTTCCCAGTTTAACTTACAGCTTAATTCCTGACTTTCAACTGAACTCACAGAAACAGGATTTAAGGTTTGTCAGTCAGTTGCTTGTAGGAAACATCTGATAAGGATCTAACTGGATGATGAGATTCCAGATTTCTATCCAGAACCTAAGTCAGAGCTGGGTGCCATAATGGCCAGTCTTGGGAGAGAGTGAGTCTACGTTTCATGTGGGAGGAATGTTAATAATCCGTGGCCAGAGGGAGGATTGTGACAATTTTAAAACATGGCTACAGATTCATTAAGAGGTGGGTGGGTCTTGTCCTCTGTCCTTGAATCTGGGAAGGCTTATGACTACTTTAAAAAGTAGAGTATGACAGAAATGATGCTGTGTGACTTCCAAGATAAGGTCATTGGAGACTCTTTTGTGCTTTGTTCATTGCAATACTTGCTCTAGAACCTTGTACTGTCATAGAAGAGGTGAGCACCATGAGGCCATCATCCTGGAGAGGCCTCCAGTAAGTGTTCTGGTCAATAGCTCCTACTGAGTTTAGTTTTCCAGCCATCCCTACCGAGGTGCAAGACATGGAAGTGAAGCTATTGTGGACTCTTCAGACATGTCCAGTCACTAGTTGAATATCAATAAATAACCTGCATTGATGTCACATGAAACAGAAGAATCACCCAGCTGAGCCCTGCCCAAATTATAGATCCACAAAATTGTGAGATAATAAAATGGCACAAAGTTTGGAGGTAGTTTCTTATACAAACTAGAAATGGATAAGTTGAACAGAATTTGGTACTGGAAGTAGAAAAAATTTCACACCGAAGGCCGAGGTGGGGGAAGGCCACCTGCGTGAGACCATCAGGGACAACTACCCTTGCATCCCTGTGCTGCACCCTAAAGTGGGACTGCCACTGGCCACCTGCTGGGTTGATCTGGGACATGGTGAGCCACTAGCTAAGTCCGGAGCTCACGAATGGCAGCTGGTCCACCCTGGAGGCCTGATCGAGAAGCATCCACTTGGGGTCCGGCTCATCCCCACGGGAGGCCTGGCTGCCCTCTCAGCCGTGCCTCCCTGCCAGAAGTCTTTATGCATTAATGGTTAAGTAGTACCCAAGGGATGTCTAGATGCACAGAGAAATGTCTCCACTGATCTGAAAATACTAGAAGAAGTGCATATATGTGTGTGTGTGTGTGTAGGAGTAGTAGTAGTTATATAGTTCTTAAAGATGAGCTCTAGAGTGAATTATTATACAGATGATTTGTCTTCTTTACTTCTTACTCTCCAGAAGATAATACTCTAAATCCCTGCTATTCAGAGTATGTGTGGTCTGAGTACCAGCAGCATTGATATTACTTGGGAGTTTGTTAGCAAAATAATATCTTAGGTCCCAACCCAGATGTTGAATTAGAACCTGCATTTTAGCAAAATCCCAAGAGATACCAGTTAACATTAATATTGGAGGAACGCTGATCTCAGCATTGCTGATCACTATTATTATTGCTTCTATTACTGTCACTACCACTCAAAACCAGAGGAGAGCTCCCACTTGTTGCACCATGTGCTAGCGACTTAAATACATTGACACATATAACTCCATTTTCTTGATAACATTGCAATATAGATAATATCATCTCCATTATATACATGAGGGAACTGAGGCTTAGACTTTAAGAAATGTATCCAAGGCTGCACAGCTAGTAAACAGCAATGATAGGAGTAGAACCTAAGCCTGTCTGTTTCCAAGGCCTGTACACAATCAACCTCAAGGATTCAAATATAGTTGATTTGAGGGTGACCTCAGAAGATACCAGTAGGAGAGTGCAGATATGAAATAGAGAAGAACGGGAGCAATAACGAGTACATTGTTGAGCCAGTTTCCATTCTGGGCATCTGCAGCCTAATCCCAGTAGTCTCTGGGACATGATTTAAAATTCATTTCAGGGTTATTCCCCTAAGCAGTGAGGGAACTTGGGTATCTATACTGTTATAGGTAAAGGGCTGCTCCTGGGGGTACTAATTTCCTGGCATTTCTGGGCAGCTGCACATGTGAAAAAAGTGGGCTCAGGCGGTCAGAGACGGTAGGCAAAGAAATGCAGGTGCTGGCCATTAGAAGTCTGGCCAGGATTAGGGTGAGAGAATATGACTGGACATCAACAGTGTCTACTGTACTATGCTTGCATTACCTTATAGAAATATTATTTAGAAGGACATTTTTCTCTTTATTTTTATTTATTGGATCAATATTGTTACTTCTTCTTCTTCTTAGGGATACTGGCATGTTTTTTTAGACATTAAAAGAAAATTTGAATAATGAAAAAGATCACATCAAATCATTTTACCTTAACAAATAAGAAACTTTCATTTCACTGTGTTCTCTAACAGTGCTCATCTATATACACATGTTATTATATTCTATTGTTTAAACTTAATGTATCATTGCCACTTTCTATGTGGCTACCTAAGCAGGTAATTTTGCATGGCTGAGAAGCATCCCATTATGTGGCTGTCACAATGCATTGAACAAGTCCTTTATTGCTGCATATTTAGGCTGAGAAATATAAGTGGCACAAATATAGGAATAGATACTTTTTTCAGCATGTGAGTGCAATTTAGTTTATTTCACAGTGAGTGAGGCACTTCCACAGGCTTTGTTTCATTCAAGAAATATGTGTTGAGGAGCTGCTACATGCCCAGCTCTGTGTTGGGTATAGTGGTAAGATACAGATAAAGACAGTCTTTGTCCTCCAGGAGACAAGTTTATTGTGAGGCAATTGATGAAAAGTTAAATAGCAAACAAAACATTAAATACCATTAGAAGAAATGTGATGTGCTAATGGGTGCTAAACCTGGGCTATATTTTTATGAGCTTAGAAATGTGGGTTATATGAAAGGTCACTGACTTTTACCTTATTATCTTATAATTCTGTAACTCAGAGGCAGAAAATCCATATTGATTTTTTTTTCTTTAATGACAGGGTGTAATTCTGTTGCCCAGGCTGGAGAGCAGTGGTGCGATCACAGCTTGCTATACCCTCATCCTCCTGGGCTCCAGCGATCCTCCCACCTCAGCCTCTTAGGTAGCTGGGACTACAGGTGAGCGACATCCAGCTAACTTTTGTATTGTTTTTAGAGATGGAGTTTGGCCATGTTGCTTAGGCTGGTCTTGAACTCCTGGGCTCCAGCTATCTGCACACCTTAGCCTCTCAAAGTGCTTCTGTATTGATTCTAATGAAACTTATGAAAGGAAAGGACCTTGGACCGTTGAATGCACATTCATCAAGCACATATTTATTGGCAATGGGTGAGGAAGGTATGGAAGCATATGGTGTGATCATATAGTTGGCTGAGGGCCCCAGATTTCTCTGAGGATTTGCTTTCATGTGGAGCTGGGGTTTGAGTCCAGAGTCATCAGACTCCAGAGCCATGCCCTGACTCCTATGCTACATTACCTGCTAAGAAAACTGAGGATAGGATGCTAATTGATGTGTTATACAGGGATATGAGGCTTGATAAAAAGGTTCTTACTATAAACAGCAATACCCATTACTAGTCTAAAATGAATTTTAGCTGATTTAAGCAGAAAAGAAACATTAAAAATATACTAGATGGCTCATAGAATTTCCAGAAAGATTTGGGGCTTGGAGGTCATGTATCCAGGAATAATGCCCCATATTACATGGCAAAACAGACCCAGTGAAGATATTTCTGTGCTGTTGACTACACCACGGGCGCCTAAGACATGGGTCCTGCTTCTTGAACCCCTGCCTTGGCTGCCTCTGGGATGAAGATCCAGCTATCCATGGTTCACATGCATATTGCATGCTCCTTGCTTCTTCCCGACATGGCACTGGATATTGGGGTGATTCCAAATGGCAGAACCTAGATCATGTGTTAGACTAATTGTCGAGGAGACTTGGAATGCACATATCTGGTACTCTTAGTTCCCACAATGGACAAGGGCATTAGATTACCCATGAGACCAAAGAGTGACAAATTCCACAACTGTTCTCTTGGTTCTTTCATATTTTCCTTCTCACTCTCTTCTATTAGGCAAAATCTACCCACCCTTTAAGGTTCAGTTTATATCCCATTTCATCTGTGAAATTTTCTCTGACTTTGCTAGTCTTTCATTTTATCCCTCCTCTGAGCATTACTTACAGCCAGAATGAGTTGTGAAAACATAATATTCAGAAGTTGACTTCATATCATTAGCCCTGACCCTTATTGTGCCAATAAAGTATTGTAGCTAACATTATATTTGGTGGCATTTTTGAAGAGTTGATAGAGAAATAGCCTACAAGACAGAAATCAGTGAGTATTTATAGCTTCCTCTTTTTCCATCCAACCTATCCTTCTTGTTAGGTCTTTGGTTTTTGTGTAATAGTCAATACTGTGTTGTTGCTATTATTTTGTATTTTCTTGTCTCTTTAACAGAAGGAATTCCTGAAGAAGATAGCAACCATATCTAGTCCTTCTTTTGTGATGTCCATAAAATGGTGCAAACAGTACATACTCATTGATTGGTTGAGAATAAGTGTGCCTAAAAAATGCAACGTTTGGTATGTTTGGGTCCTTTGATCCAAGTAGGTGTTCACTTGAAGTCAGAATACCTTATTTATAGAAACAGTAACAAAACTTCCTTCCTTCCTGTAAAATCTTGCTTTCAATAGGATTGATAATGGAACTGAAGCTTAGAAATGTTAGGTTCACAGTCCACATAGTAAAGAACTGTCTTCGAATGTCCGCACACAAAGACTGACTGCATAATCCTTTAATATGCTTTTCACAGACTGAATTCAATGGGAGTCAGGAGCAGGCTTTCAGTACTGAACAGTTTACCTGTCAGATTTGTCTTGGTAAAGATACATACCTATTCTAATAACTGCTATCTATCATAAGAATGATTTGGGCCAGGTGCGGTGGCTCACGCCTGTAATCCCAGTACTTTGGGAGGCTGAGGCAGGCAGATCACCTGAGGTCAGGAGTTTGAGACCAGCCTGGCTAACATGGTACAATCCCGTTTCTACTAAAAATACAAAAAATTAGCCAGGCGTGGTGGCGCACACCTGTAATCCCATCCTGTAATCCCATCCTGTAATCCCAGCTACTCGGGCGACTGAGGCAGGAGAATCGCTTGAACCTGGGAGGCAGAGGTTGCAGTGAGCTGAGATCATGCCATTGCACTCTAGCTTGGGAAACGAGCAAAACTCCATCTCAAAAAAAAAAAAAAAAAGAAAAGAAAAAAGAATGATTTGGAAGACTAATATCTGATTTTCCCATTAAAATGCATGCAACACGTGTTTTCTATTATGATTTTCTTTTAAAAAAAGTTTTTAAATGATAATTTTTAAAGCAATCTGAGAAATGTGCATACCCTCTAAAACAAATCTCCCTATGTGCTACACTTAAATAATTTCCAGGTAGTAGGTTTAGATTTGCTGTTACCATTTGTTTATTACCTTATTCTAAGCATCTTGCATACTCATTTGAAGATGTGAAGGTATAACTCTGCATCATTTGTACATTTAAATCTCATAAACCCTTTTCAAAAGAACTATTTTTTCTACTTTTTTATTTAAAAATATTTATTAAGCAGATTGGGAGAAATATTTGCAATTCACATATCTGGTGGAGGATGCATGTCCAGACTATACAAAAAACTTCTAAAACTCCAAGAAAACAAACAACTCCCCCAAAATGAATAAAATATTTGAGTAGACACTTTGCTAAAGATGTATGGATGGCAAATAGACACACTAAAATGTGCTCAACATCATTAGTTTCTAGAGAGATGCAAATTCAAATTACATCTATTAGAATGGCTAATATACAAAGAAACTGATTGTGTCTCGTGTTGGTGAGGATGTAGAGAAACTAGAATTCATGGACAGCTGCTGGGAATGTGAAAGGAAATATAGCCTCTGGCAAACAGTTAAGCAGGTTCTTATGAAGTTAAACTTGCACTTCCCATGACCCAATAATCCTATTCCTAGTTAGTTATCTAAATGAAGTAAAACCGTGTATTCACATAAAAAGCTGAATGTGATTATTTATAGCTGCTTTATTCACCGTCTCCTCAAATTGGAAACAACTCAAATGTCTCTCAGCTGGGAATGGGTATAATTACTGTGGCAGATTTATAAATGGAATACTTCTTAGCAATGAAAAGGAATGAACTACTGCTACAGTAATAACATAGATGGACCTCAAATGCATTATGTTAAGTGACAGGAGCCATACTCCAAAGACTGCAGACTGAATGTTTTCATATATATATAACATGCAGGACCATAGGAACAGAAAACAGGGATGCCAAGGATTGGGGCTGAAGGGAAGGGGTTAGCTACAATAGGATGGGGTATGTTTTGGGGCAATGGAACTGGTCTATATCTTGATTGTGGTGGTGGTGGTTACATGACTGTATGCAGTTATCAAATTTCACAGAACTGTACATGAAAAAGGGAGAATTTGACATACGTAAATTATACTTTAACACAAAAAACATTACTAATTAAGTTTATTTGAGGACTGAATTAACTGGTAAGCCCTGAGAATACAGAGATCAATAAGAAGGTCAATCTAGCTGAAGAAGTAAATGTGAAGGGACATAAGTAAATATAATACAAATCAGTCCCTGGTATTTTATAATAGAGATGTAATACAGTACTAGGGTAGCCTAAAGAAGGTTGCAATAAGCGGAGCACAGTGGCTTGCACCTGTAATCCCAGCATTTTGGGAGGCCAAGGCAGGCGGATTGCTTGAGCCCAGGAGTTCAAGACCAGCCAGGATAACATGGTGAAACTCCGTCTTTACTAAAACTACAAAATGTAGCTGGGTATGGTGGGACACACCTGTAATGCCAGCTACCCAGGAGGCCAAGGCAGAAGGATCACTTGAGCGCAGGAGGTCAAGGCTGAGTGAGCTATGATCGTGCCACTGCACTCCAGCCTGGGTGACAAAGCAAGAGCCTGTCTCAAAACAAAAAAGATTGCAGTAAACTCTAATATTGTCTGTATGTGTGTGCTCATGTTCTGGGGC
>NW_016814921.1:2078295-2086181 GCF_001698545.2 Rhinopithecus bieti
AAAACAAAATCAGTTAATTATACCAAAATACAAAAGTATTAGTGATTAATACAAAACTGATTTATTGAAATGATTAATGAAATAAACCAGTAGCAGGCTTAGTCCAGACAAAAAAGAACATTAACACAATTATAAAAAAGAAATAGCCACAAATATGGAGGAATTTAAAACAATCATTAGAGACACTCAGATAAATATGTTTTATCCATAATTTTGGAATTGATCTAAAATACTCCATTTCTTTTGCTCTTCATAATATCAATGTCAAAAAAATGTTATAGCAAAGCAAGTGAATTTTAACGTTGTTAAATCATGAAACTCTTCAAGACTGTTTAACTAAAATATCTATAGATTTTGGGTTTCCATTGTTGTCGGTGGCAATTTTTTCTTTTCTCAGAGCATCTCTCAGTGACTGGGCTCATTATTTCATGGCCAAAACAGTCACTGGGGCTTCATTTCTTAAGTGATTTTATTCTGAATATAGAACCTTCCAATAGGGGCTAAATCTTAGCATCAGCAGGAAATTATAATGTTAAGTATACTCTCATGCCTCCAACCATCCCCAAAACCACCAGTCGAGTAAATTCCACCAATTTACTCTAATTAAATCTAAAAGTGTCATGTGTGCTTTAAATGTCAGTCAATTTTGAGGTAATTATACCTGAAGGCAGGAATCCATCAGGGTCTCTTTTTTAATAATAAATCTCAGATGGGAAGTGAGAAAGTCAAGGAATATTTGCAGATAATTAGTTCCATTCCTATCTTTCTTGGCTGACAGTGAAAGAATAGATGCATTTTGGGAAGGATACATAAGGATGTTTTGTTTCTGTCATCTCCATTGCATTTTTTTCAATGAGGTCAATTTCATCGTGAATTTATAAGAAACTGAGATTTTAATTTGAGGAAAGAATATGCAACCTACAATACAAGAATAAACCTTCACATGTGTAGAATAATGCTTTTGAAGGGGATCAGGATATGCCATCCCAAAATATGTCACATTAGCATAAGAATTATTTTATCTGAAGGCAATTGGGAATAATAGACATAAGAAGAGTTCTCTGCTCTCCTCTTATCTGCCTAAAATCAGGGCCAAGAGTTCCCTTTTGAGGGTGCACCATTATCACCACCACCACCACCCTTACCAGGAAAGGAAACACAGCTCTTATCATTGAGATGGGGAGTCAACATCAAAATGAGTCTGCATAAACAGATCTTGCTAAAATATCCCTTATCTTCCATTCATTCTCCCATCTATTTCCTAGTCACTTCCCACAATTTATCACCCCTTGAATCTCAAATGCTCTTTCCTTTGTTAAAAGGGTATATAAACCCATAAGTCTAACCACTTATTTGAGTTTCACTTCTTTTTTATGAGTTCCCAGGCATGTAAATATTAATAAAATTGTGTGTCTTTTCCTGTTAATCTGTCTTTTGTTAGTTTAATTCACAGGTCCCCATGTCTTGAACCTAAGATTAGAGGGGAAATTTTTTTTTTTTTTTTTTTTTTTTTTCCTCCCCAACACTTTATAGTTCTCAAAATGCTTTCACAGTTACTCTCTCATTCCATTCTCGCAACAAGTCTCCAGGTAAGTAGACCGGGTAAAATTGTCTTCATTACAGAAAAGAAATTAAGGATTAGATATCAAAAAACTTGCTATAAGATTGTACCTCAACCAGAACTAAGCAAATTTACTGGGCATGCACAATTACTTCCCCTCGCACACCTATAGCAGACATCACTAATTCATCAAAGTAGTCTTTTCCCTGAGGACAAACATCTCCAGAATCCTTCCCAACACAGTTTCCAGGAAACCGCTTTGATATCCCTGAACTGTGACTTCGCAGTGATATCCAAGAATATTGGTAGTTTTCCTTTTTTTTTTTTTTTTTTTTTTTNCCAAGGCAGAAGGATCACTTGAGCGCAGGAGGTCAAGGCTGAGTGAGCTATGATCGTGCCACTGCACTCCAGCCTGGGTGACAAAGCAAGAGCCTGTCTCAAAAACAAAAAAGATTGCAGTAAACTCTAATATTGTCTGTATGTGTGTGCTCATGTTCTGGGGGCGGGTGGGTGGGGGGCAGGTGTGTAACAGAGCCTCACAAGGAAGTGACATTCAGTGAATGGAAAACAATTCTTTTGTAAGTTAGGTTGAGTGAGGAACAGGGAGCAGGCACATCCAAATCACAGTGACTAATGTGAATAGAGTAAATGAAGAGTTGAAAGAAAGAAAGAAAGAAAGAGAGAGAGAGAGAGAGAGAGAGAGAAAGAAAGAAAGACGAGCACGAGTTTTTATTTTTATTTATTTATTTATTTATTTTTTGAGACCGAGTCTCACTCTGTCACCCAGGCTGGAGTGCAATGGTGTGATCTCAGCTCACTGCAACCTCCATCTCTGGGGTTCAAGCAATTCTCTTGCCTCAGCCTCCCGAATAACTGGGATTACAGATACATGCTGCCACGTCCAGCTAATTTTTTTGTATTTTACTAGAGATGAGGGTTTTACCATGTTGCTCAGGCTGGTCTCAAACTCCTGAACTCAGGCAATCCACCCGCCTGGGCCTCTCAAAGTGCTAGGATTACAGGCGTGAGTCACCGTGCCCAGCCTGTGAGTTTTTAATAAACCATTTAAAATGTGTTTATCCAAAGGAGAAACACAAACAATACTGGACACATGCAAGATGTGTTTTTTCTTAGCGGCAACTTCTAACCATCCTGGCTTCCTGGCAGGGAGCAGGTTATCTATCCTGTGACTACGAGGTCACACCCTGCATTAGCCCTGAGGCAAAGAGATAATAGCATGCTAGACTGGCAGCCTACACTCTAGAAGGGTTTATGAGGAGGAAGTCCACAATTACATATTTCTGGGCAAATATTAACCAAGATTGAAACCCAGATTTGAAGAAAAATAACAGGCTGGAATCTTCAGACATATTCTGTAGCTGTTCTGTGGATTGAAACAGTAGTCAGACACTCTGCTGACTCCAAAAGCTAAGGTAAAAGATTGAGATGGCAGAATATAAAACTTGGTAAGAAACCTTTTCCACACCTGCCCACAGAATGTGTTCTGTAACACACAGAGCATTGTCCACATATGAATGATGAGAAACTATTTACATTCATGACAACAGAGCCGAAGCCACAACATAGGGTCTATTGTTCACCTCATAGCAGTGACCGAATCTATTTATCCATGTGGTTTGGGAGCTCACCACTGTGCATTGAAGGGCCTCCTCTTGGCAACATCAACCAAGAGCATTTCAATCACTGTTACTACAATCTGAACAATTTGGGTTCCATGCTGTGGTTTTGTAATTTCCATTTTTAAAACTTCTCAGACTGAACCATGGTGTGTCCAGTCTTGGTTGGGCATAGTTAAAATGAAACTGTTAAGCTAAAATTAGCTTGACATCGAGACGTTGCATGTTCATTTTCCTTGTATTTATAGCTGACCACAGTCATTATACGGAAGGCAGCTAGTCTTTACTGTGCACTCTAGGGAACAGGAGGGGCAGTGGGAGTAACCAAAAAAAGAACTACAAGTTTTTCCAAAGGCAGATGGTCGTAACTACTGCCTGAGCAGAGCAGTGCCTGCATCTTAGTGAGGTCAGCCCGCGTGGGACTGATCTCACTAAGATGAGGACTTTTCATTGAACAGCTGTTTACTCTTCAGTTCTTCTGCAGTTAATCAAGAGTGATGAGACCTTTTCTAAAAGTTTTGCTTGGGTGCTCAGAATTTAACTTACATCACCACGAAGGAAGTATATATAACAAAGCTTCCTCTTAGTATTTCTTCACCAAGTAATTTATCTACTGACATATCCAACAGATATGTTGGATATCTGTTGATAAATGGACTCATCATGGTGGAGAAAAGAATTTTTGACTAAGAGTCAGAAGATCTTAGCTTTAGTTCAGTTTTTGCTTCCAGTTAGGCGTGTGGTTTGGGCCTCAATTTCATCCAATGAAATTCAAAGGGTTGAACTAATATCCTTCAAGTTCAAAATTCTTATATTTCTCAACTCCTCGGAAGGAAGAAAGATAAATTGCATCATTTTAATCATATGTCAAATTAAACAACAACAGAGGAAAGACCTATATAATCATTACTTTAATTTTTTTTTAAATTCCAGAATATCATGTGGAAAATCGTCATGCTTTAGGGATATTTATTGTGAGGTAATATACATTATCCTTGACCTTGTCTAGCATTTTTCTTTGAAATGATAAGCAATATATTTTTGGCTGTTTCATGTTATTTCAGTTTCACTGTCATTCATTTGACTGGAATATGTGAGTTAAGGCAGAGGTGCAAACCTTTTTGATAATAAGCTGTGCTATATATCATATTTCTTCTTTGAGTTTACTAGCTCCACTTTCCAAGTAACAGCTTTAGGTATGTCATTGAGGGATGCTTTATGGGTTATGTCAACTACTCCAACTAAAATGACAATGAGAGATTGCTTACAATCCCTGCTGTTGACTTCTGAATGCATTGTTAGAGTCTTTACTGCATGTTTCTCTGATTATTCATTTTATTGTGTTTACTAAAGAAGAAGAATCAAAAGTAGTAGATGCCCCAGTTATCTTGTGAATAATTGCAGATATGGAGAAATGGCAAAAAAGAAAGAAATCAGGGCCTCAGTCACAGGGGAGGGTTGATGATGAGATTTATAAGAAGACAGCAAATTCTGAAGAATATTTGTTACACATGAAAACTTTGTGACAATTACCACTTACTTAATGACTCCTAAGGGATCTGCTAGATGAGGAGTTGTCAAACTTTTCCTGTAATGGAACAGATAGTAAATATATTATGTTTTGTGAGTCATGTGGTTTTATCCTAACAACCCAACTCTGCTTTTTTTTTTTTGAGATGGAGTCTCACACTGTCACCCAGGCTGAAGTGTAGTGGCATGATGTTGGCTCACTGCAGCCTCTGCCTCCTGGGTTCAAGCGAGTCTCCTGCCTTAACCTCCCAAGTAGCTGGAATTATAGGCGCCCACCACCATGCCCAGCTAATTTTAGTATTTTAGTAGAGATGAAGTTTCACTATGTTGGTCTCAAACTCCTGACTTCGTGATCTGCCCACCTCAGCCTCCCAAAGTGTTGGGATTACAGGTGTGAGCCACCGTGCCCGGCCTCAACTCTGCTTTTATAGCATGAAAGCAGTCATAAGCGACATGCAAATGAATGGATATGCTGTGTTCAATGAAACTTTATTTACCAGAACAGGCAGTGGGTCAGATTTGGCCTGTTGGGCCTTAGTTTATTGAACCCTGGTCTATTTTGATCATCCACATCATTATTATTATTATTATTATTTATTTATTTATTTATTTTTTTGAAACGGAGTCTTGCTCTGTCACCAGGCTGGAGTGCAGTGGTGTGATCTCAGCTAGCTACAACCTCTGCCTCCCAGGTTTAAGTGATTCTTTTGCCTCAGCCTCCCAAGTAGCCACAACTGCAGGTTCATGTTACCATGCCCAGCTAAGTTCTGTATTTTTAGTGGAGACAGGGTTTTACCATATTGGCCAGGCTGGTCTCGAACTCCTGACCTCGTGATTTGCCTGCCTCAGCCTCCCAAAGTGTTGGGATTACAGGCGTGAGCCACTGCACCCAGCCCATCCACATCATTATTAACATCAATAAGAAACATTTATTGGACCCCTGTGATTTTTGGTGGAGCTGGGATCAGTGTTAATGTTAAGAAGAGAAGGATGTGAACTTGAGTACCCATGGGCCACAAATCAGCATCAACTTTACCTATCAAATAAAGAGCAGTTTTTAAAAGAGAAAACCGGTACCATATAGTATGACGTTCAAGACAGATTCTCTTTATTCTACAGGTGTACTCTTCAGTTGTAACCCAAATTTTTAAGTGTTCACAGGTATGTTTCTTTTTAATTATCGCATGCCTTTTCTGATTGTACCACTCTAGGACAAACAAGTTTCTGAAATTAAAATCAAACTCCTCTATTTAAACTCTCTTTTGGGAATATCTTGTTGGTCCTATAGAATGCTTTAGAAATCCCAAGATGCTGAGTGACATCAACATTCTAAGTGACATTCTAAGCTAAGTCATGGCTCTTTCTTATGATTTATGTGTGTTTGAATAAGCAAATGTTGGTGAAAATGAGGGTATAGAGATAACTTATTTCTGTAGCAGCATAGGATTGACCCCACCTAAGATGAGTTAAGACTAATTTTATCAGATCCATTTGTCCTATTTCCACTTTCAAGACTAACATCTAGTTTTCCCTGGTAATCACTGACAAAATCCAACTCACATTGTTTTAGAAAATTTAGAAGATGGGTGGTCTTGTCTTACTATAACTGCTCATTTTTAGCTTTGTTTTTGACTTCTCAATTGTCCTTCGTAGTAGAAAACTAAGTAAAAGTATGGTTCATGAATTTGATTATTTGACATTTTAGCTTCTCATGAGGCTCTAATTTTAGGAGTGAGAGATAGAGCCACACATAGGCAGATATCTAGGGGTGCTAAAAGCATCTATTGTGCAATATTATCCTTTTTCTTTAGTGTTTGGAAAACCTGCTTCTTTGCCTTTGGGCCTATTAAAATACATGTATTTTATATGATAGAGGGGTATTATCGGCCATTAACTTCTCATCACAAATTTGTTGATATCATGGCTAGTAGAGATAGGGTGCTAGGGAAGTGAGGCCCCAGAAAGATACTTTTAAAGAGAAGGGAAAAGGGGTGGTTTGTTTTCCCTCTTATGATCTCATTTTCTCATTCTATGTCAATAACACCAAGTATACAAACCTTCTGCAGCAAACTCAGTGTGTGTTCTCTGGAACATGATGCTCAAATAAAAAATATTAAGTTGAAAATGATCAATTGCCTTATTTGATCAAATTTTGTGTTTAGCATGTGTAATCTTGATGCAGAGAAACTTCAGCAATGTGAATGGCAGACTTTACACTTACTGGAGAAAAGTTCTTTTCTGATGGCCAATCAAAACGTACCAAGAAAATAGGAATGATTTGAAAGGTTACATGAACTTTATTTGACCTTTTTATGTAGTGTATTTAAAGATAAAACAGTTTTGCAGTAAGAAACCATGTCAGTAGTTCTCAGGTCTGATTTTTTTTTTTCTCTCTTCTCATTCCCTAAGCTTCCCTGTATTGAGGAAATTGCTGTGGCAACTGAGATGTAGATATTAAGACTTTTGCTGGCAAACCCTGGGACATGTGTAAATTGACGTGTCCTTAAGGGAGAATTCCCACTGCAAAGAGAGTTTTCCACACCACTTTAGCTTTACCCAGAAGTTAAGAGTGTACTCTGGCTAATACTAAGAATGGTCAGCCAGGCAATAGGGTGATTCAAAGAGACAAAGTCGGTGAATGTGTCTCATGCTGATCCTGAGGAAAGGGTCCATTGCAGCCTCTGAAAGAGAAGACTATGAAGTATCACCAAGTTTATATGTATGGAACATTTTGTTTTTAATTTTAGAAAATTATTTAGAAAAAGGTAACATGGGTAAAGATTCTCAAAGAAAGGGATTCAGCGATACTCTATTGCCAGAGAAGACTGTCCATGGAGCAAAGGTAGAAAACTACCAATATTCGGCCGGGCGCGGTGGCTCAAGCCTGTAATCCCAGCACTTTGGGAGGCCGAGACGGGCGGATCACGAGGTCAGGAGATCGAGACCATCCTGGCTAACACGGTGAAACCCCGTGTCTACTAAAAAATACAAAAAACTAGCCGGGCGAGGTGGCGGGCGCCTGTAGTCCCAGCTACTCCGGAGGCTGAGGCAGAATGGCGTAAACCCAGGAGGCAGAGCTTGCAGTGAGCTGAGAGATCCGGCCACTGCACTCCAGTCCGGGCGACAGAGAGAGACTCCGTCTCAAAAAAAAAAAAAAA
>NW_016814921.1:2086408-2107893 GCF_001698545.2 Rhinopithecus bieti
AAAAAAAAAAAAAAAAAAAAAAAGGAAAACTACCAATATTCTTGGATATCACTGCGAAGTCACAGTTCAGGGATATCAAAGCGGTTTCCTGGAAACTGTGTTGGGAAGGATTCTGGAGATGTTTGTCCTCAGGGAAAAGACTACTTTGATGAATTAGTGATGTCTGCTATAGGTGTGCGAGGGGAAGTAATTGTGCATGCCCAGTAAATTTGCTTAGTTCTGGTTGAGGTACAATCTTATAGCAAGTTTTTTGATATCTAATCCTTAATTTCTTTTCTGTAATGAAGACAATTTTACCCGGTCTACTTACCTGGAGACTTGTTGCGAGAATGGAATGAGAGAGTAACTGTGAAAGCATTTTGAGAACTATAAAGTGTTGGGGAGGAAAAAAAAAAAAAAAAAAAAAAAAAATTTCCCCTCTAATCTTAGGTTCAAGACATGGGGACCTGTGAATTAAACTAACAAAAGACAGATTAACAGGAAAAGACACACAATTTTATTAATATTTACATGCCTGGGAACTCATAAAAAAGAAGTGAAACTCAAATAAGTGGTTAGACTTATGGGTTTATATACCCTTTTAACAAAGGAAAGAGCATTTGAGATTCAAGGGGTGATAAATTGTGGGAAGTGACTAGGAAATAGATGGGAGAATGAATGGAAGATAAGGGATATTTTAGCAAGATCTGTTTATGCAGACTCATTTTGATGTTGACTCCCCATCTCAATGATAAGAGCTGTGTTTCCTTTCCTGGTAAGGGTGGTGGTGGTGGTGATAATGGTGCACCCTCAAAAGGGAACTCTTGGCCCTGATTTTAGGCAGATAAGAGGAGAGCAGAGAACTCTTCTTATGTCTATTATTCCCAATTGCCTTCAGATAAAATAATTCTTATGCTAATGTGACATATTTTGGGATGGCATATCCTGATCCCCTTCAAAAGCATTATTCTACACATGTGAAGGTTTATTCTTGTATTGTAGGTTGCATATTCTTTCCTCAAATTAAAATCTCAGTTTCTTATAAATTCACGATGAAATTGACCTCATTGAAAAAAATGCAATGGAGATGACAGAAACAAAACATCCTTATGTATCCTTCCCAAAATGCATCTATTCTTTCACTGTCAGCCAAGAAAGATAGGAATGGAACTAATTATCTGCAAATATTCCTTGACTTTCTCACTTCCCATCTGAGATTTATTATTAAAAAAGAGACCCTGATGGATTCCTGCCTTCAGGTATAATTACCTCAAAATTGACTGACATTTAAAGCACACATGACACTTTTAGATTTAATTAGAGTAAATTGGTGGAATTTACTCGACTGGTGGTTTTGGGGATGGTTGGAGGCATGAGAGTATACTTAACATTATAATTTCCTGCTGATGCTAAGATTTAGCCCCTATTGGAAGGTTCTATATTCAGAATAAAATCACTTAAGAAATGAAGCCCCAGTGACTGTTTTGGCCATGAAATAATGAGCCCAGTCACTGAGAGATGCTCTGAGAAAAGAAAAAATTGCCACCGACAACAATGGAAACCCAAAATCTATAGATATTTTAGTTAAACAGTCTTGAAGAGTTTCATGATTTAACAACGTTAAAATTCACTTGCTTTGCTATAACATTTTTTTGACATTGATATTATGAAGAGCAAAAGAAATGGAGTATTTTAGATCAATTCCAAAATTATGGATAAAACATATTTATCTGAGTGTCTCTAATGATTGTTTTAAATTCCTCCATATTTGTGGCTATTTCTTTTTTATAATTGTGTTAATGTTCTTTTTTGTCTGGACTAAGCCTGCTACTGGTTTATTTCATTAATCATTTCAATAAATCAGTTTTGTATTAATCACTAATACTTTTGTATTTTGGTATAATTAACTCGATTTTGTTTTTTTTCCTAATTCATTAGTATCTGTCTTCCTGTTTCCTTCCTTTCACCTTTCTCTAATTTTAATTTGTTTTCTTTTTTTCTGATGTATTGACTTGAATGTTAATTTATTTTTTTCTTTCTTATCTTAATAATGTGTTTATGATTATGGGTTTAATTCAAAGTAGTGTTTCAGCCTGGCCCATATTTTAAAATATGTAATGCATTTCATTATTATTTTATAGATATTTTGAAACTTTCGTTTTGATATTTTCTTTGATCAAAGTATAGATTAAAAGCAAGTTTCTTAATATTTATGTGGTTGATTTTCTTCTTCATGACCTTTTCTTCCTTCTTGACTCCTCTTTCTTCTCCTCCTCTTCTTCATCTATAGTTTATCAGTGAGGTTACAGTCAATAAAGTGTTCTATGCATTTCTAATTGTTGCTTTGTTTCGGTTTGATTTATAGTCAAAATTTTATAAAGGTACCATGAATTCTTATAAAGTAGGTGAATTATTTTTATTAGGACAGCAATTTCTACAGATTTATTATGTTAATATTAATCAATTATAGAATTGATACCAAACATTCTTAATTCTTTTTTCTTTAATTGATTTTTCCATGGGCTAAAATTATGAGTTAGAGTCTCCTAATCTTATGTTGTAGTCTATTTTCCCTTGCATTCCATAGAGTCTAAGCATTATGAAATTAATATAACTTTTGTGCACCAAGAAAGTTTTAATCTCGTTGTGGGTTATATTCTATATCATCAAGTTTAGTATTTGTTTTGTTTAACACTTTTGCTTGGATTTAGACTTGTCCAATATTAATACTGTGACCAGAATTTATGATAGTATTACAAATGTAATAATTATAAATTAGATGAGTAAAGAAAATGTAGCTACTATATTTTTTACATTGGAGCTAATTTTCTTCCTAAACCTTTACCTTGTTAGAAAGAAAGAAAACGGTAGGGCGCGGTAGCTCATGCCTGTAATCCTAGCACTTTGGGAGGCTGAGGCAGGCAGATCATGAGGTCAAAAGATCGAGACCATCCTGGCCAACATGGTGAAACCCCGTCTCTACTAAAAATACAAAAATTAGCTGGGTGTGGCGGTGTGTACCTGTAGTCCCAGTTACTCAGGAGGCCGAGGCAGGAGAATCGCTTGAATCAGGAGGCAGAGGTTGCAATGAGCTGAGAACGCACCACTGCACTCCAGCATGGGCGACAGAGCAAGACGAGAGAGAGAGAGAAAGAACGAAAGAAAGACAGAAAGAAAAACTGAAGCTTGCCAAGTAATGGTATCCATATCCTTTGGATTACTTACTCTCTTTTAGAGAGAGGTTTTTTGAATTCCTTCTCCTCTCCCTGCATCTCCTCAAGATGACATTGTAGTGTATGAGGTTGGTTAAAGTCACACGGCAGGATCTGACACCATTCTCCTGTTCCTTATTGGTCTCTGTTGTACCGTGTCTGTTGAGGTAGAACAGATCCTATCTGGGCTTTCAGGTGTTCTGGCATGGGGTTGAGAAATATTCATATTTTGTGGTCATTATTTTTTCTGATGTCAGGTCTGTGTTGTTCCACCAGGTTGTCTTGCTCATTGAGGTTCACTGCTACGGCACATATGACCTTCTGGGTCCCTTGCAAACTGCACATTGGCTATGGGGAACCACTTACTAGCCCATGTTTGTGAGCCCAGCTCCTCCCCTCTGTCAGTTCATATTGCCTATTTTTTTTTTTTTTCATATCATACTGATATGGCACTAAGCAGTGCGAATGATTTTCCCTAGTGGCCTGCAGCCTTCTGCAGACTATGTGGAGGAAGAGGGCTACTAGCCCTGATGTTTTCAGGTTTCCTCCATACTTATTGGAAAGTTTTTATAGCCCTATCCCTTTTTATGTCCGTTTTAGAACTTTTAACTTTTATAAGTCATTTTATGCCTTAAATTAGAGCTAAATCTAAAGCACAGTACAGTCATTTGCCACATAATGATGTATGAGTCAACATTGAACTGCATATGTGACTGTGGTCCTATAGGATTATAATACCATATTTTGACTATATTTTTTCTATGTTTGGATATGTTGGGGTATACATATAATCATTTTGTGTTACAATTGCCTGCTGTCTTCAGAACAGTGACATTCTGTACCGATTTGCAGCCCAGGACTCACAAGTTATACCAGCTTAGGTGTGTAGTATATTATACCATCGAGGTTTGGGTAAGCACACTTCATAATGTTCATACAACAACAAAACTGCCCAACACTGCATTTCTCAGAATGCATCCTTGTCATTACGTGATGCATGACTGCATTAAAAAGGTGCAGCATCGTCTGAACATCTTTTTCCTTTAGAAAGCATATTTACCTCAGTTACCTATATTGTTGCTCCATCAGCACATCCTCTTGTTTTATCTTCAAAACCTATCCCAACTCCATCTACTTTTGTCTCAACCACTCCCGTCCTAATATAAGCTACCTCCTCTTTTTGTTTGTTTTGTTTTGGTTGGATTACTAAGAGCCTCCAAGTTTATCTCCTTGATTCCAATCTACACAGCAGCCAGAGTGATTATTTAAAAATATAAATGAGATCATGTAAATTTGAAGACCCAACAAAGGTAACTCCTTATACTTGAAATACATTTAAATTCTCTCTCAGGTTCTAGGTGTCTGTATTTTCTAGCCAATGCCTACCTCTCTGGCATCATTTCCTATCCCTCTCTTCCTTACTGACTACACTCCAGCCAAACCACACTGACATTCCTTCTGCTGTGGAACAAGACAAGCTCCTTCCTGCCTTAAGGCTTTTGGGTAGTTTTCTCTGTCTATGGAATGCTCTTTCTCCATGACTTCTTAAGGCTAGCTTTTCCTGGTTTTACCTTCAATCGTCACATCCTTTAAGAGGCCTTCTCTGACCATCTAATCTAAAGTAGTCTTTCAGTCACACTTTATCACAGTACCCTTTCCTATATTAATCACAGCACATATTACCCGATTAATTTTATTGATATATTTATTAATCTGCCTCAAGCAGTGATACATAAGCTGCATGAGAGTAGGAACATTGCCAGCCAGTTATCACCAATAATAATAATAGCAAAATAATACAGTATAAACTGTGATTTCTCAGTCTGACTCTGTTGTAAGCCCTTTCCATGTATTAGGCTCTCTAATCTTCACTGAAATCTCGTGAGATTGTTATTATCCTTATTTTTATAGATGAAAGAACTGAGGCAGAGACAATTTCAGTGACTTAGTCATAGTTACAAACCAATTAAATGGTAAAGTTGGGATTTGAACACAGGCAAAGTGGCTTGGGACACCACAGTGCTATGTGTTAGTTACAGAAATTACAGATCTGAAAAAGAGGAGTAATACTCCTTTCGAATACTTAACAGTTGGGAAGATAGGCAAGTGAAAGGAAAATCACAACAAAACCTAAGTTACATATTACAGGCATCAGAGGAGGGTCACTGTTGGGTCATCTGCATTTGCTTATATAGGAGTAGAAATTGTAAAATGTGGAGGTAGCAAATGAAACAGTTTCCAGTTTAAAGTATTTTGAGTAACTGAAGTCTGTAAGACTAAATTCTTTTTCTGAAAAGATTTTGATATTGATTTCCTATTCATTTGCCCTGGCAAAGAGAGAGATTATTTCGTGAATGAAAAGTGATGTGAGGAGAATGAAAGAAGGTGAACCCCACCATCAGGAGAAAACCATTCTTTGCTTACTTTGAATAAATCATTTTGAAATAGTGAGACATGATTAATGTCAGTGCTTTGGACTATATGAACATTTGCAAAGATATCCAGTGCAATTCTAATGGCCAGAAATGGCAGTATGATTACAGTTATGCCAAATAGCCATTCCATGCCTTACAGAATGTAGCAGTAAAATGAAATTAACTGTTGGCATCAAGTAAAAAGACTATGATTACAACCAATAGTAGCCAGTCTTTATTTAGTGCCATGAGCTAGTTCTGAGGGCCTTGTAGGAATTAGCTCACTTGATTCTCACAGCAAACCTGTTGAGATAGGTATTATTATGGAGCCCCATTTTACTGTGGAGGAAATTGAGGCCCAGAAAGCTTAAGCAACTTGCCTAAAATTGCACAGCAATAAAGTGGCAGAGCTGGAATTTAAACCCAGTCATAGGATTGTGTAAAAAAAGCAAGCAAATAATAACCACTATTCAGTGGCTATGTTTGCCTGGTGCTGCGTTAGTCACTTGCACGTAAAGGTGATGTGAGGAGACTGAAAGAAGGCGAACCTTTTCATGTATTGTCTCATTTATTCCTAAAACCCTGCTTGGTGGGTGTTAAACTCATGTTACAGATAGATAAACCTAGATGCAGATAGGATTAGGGAATTTTCCCAAGGTTATATAAAACCAGGTCTGTCTGACCCCAAAGTCTATAGAAACTAGTAATTCATTAAACTCTTTTTAGTAGCAAGTGCGATACTGTTCTTCCTTCTCCGTAATTACCTTTACCACCTCAAGTTCCTTTCCTCTGATACTTTTCTTTCATTCTTTGTGCTTTTATGATACACAGCTCAATAAAGCCTAATATGCAACCTGCTAGCATTTTCAGAGCCCGCATTGTGTGCTCGGCATTGTGCTAAATTGTTTTCCATTAATTATCTCATTTAATCCTTCCAGCAACCATACATCATAGGTACTATTATTAGCACCTTTTTATATATGAGGCAACTGAAGTTGAGAAAGATGTTCTTGGCAGAGGTTTGATGAAGAGTCTGGTGATGCAATTTTTCTGGAGAGAAAGTGCAGCATTTCAAAGCCTCATTGCCTTCCTCTGTACTGAGAATAAATGAACCCAGATTCAGAAGTTTTAACATTTTTGAGCATTAAAAAATATGTCATATTATTTTAGAATGCTTTTCTTTTGGGAATCAGGGTGGTTTGGAGTTGTATTCTTTGTGGTGTATTTCTTGAAAAGATCCGTTGGGCTAATCTGCCTAATTCAGGACACTTCCTCTTCCTCTCCTCTTTCTGTGGCTCTCTCTTCTGTTCTCAGGGCAGCCACCATTAGCATGTGTCTACTGAAGGAACAAGTGTAGGGGGGAACAGGGTGTTGGGTCTCTGGGAAACTTATTTGCATACTTCTTGTTACAAAGGCCAACCACATCCTGGTTAAGACAATGTGCTGTCTGATAAACAGACTGCATCCCCCAGTGTCTGCCTGGAGCTCAGCCAGCATGTGGCCCTCCTTTGTCACAAGGTGCTGTTTATTCTGCCTGGAAATCCAAGGACAGAACAAACCAGCTAAATGAACCTTTTATTTCTCCCATTCTCTGACAGAAATTCCTTGAGTCAAAAACATGTATTAATATTAGGTTAAGGGAAAAGAATCAGAATTCTCCAAAGATGCCTTCCTAATCCTGTGGAAAACATATAAAAAGCTTTGGTTTTCCTCTCTAGCTACAAATTCTTTGGGGTCTGAGAAAACTAGGAAACTTGGAAAATATAGTGCAAGGGTGATACAAAGATCATGGTTTGCCAAGACTTTTTGTTGATAAATATTTCTTTCCACATCTGTTTTCTATGTGTTCCCTTTCTCTTTTCCTCCCTCCCATCCCAGCATACACAGACAAAAGGAAGTGGAGGCTTAAACAATTAACTGGTGACTGCAGGACTCATTGTTTAGGAATCTGGATAATTGAGTCCTAATTTCTCTGACTCCCTTCACTTTGGTAAATTATAGAAAGAAAAAGATTTTGAGACTCAGTCTCATTTTGGCAGTTAAGGTAAGAAATCCATCTATGTTTCCCTTTTACTGTTTTTTTTTTTTTTCCTCCTCGCAAAACAATTCACCAGTTCCTTCTCTGCTTATTTTCAAATCTAAATGTGGTACATATTTTAAGACATATTTTAACCACACATTTTATTGGTGACTGCAATCACTGAAAAGAAGGTACTCTGTGAACATAGAAATTGTTTTAACGTTTTTAATCAATAATTCCTATAAACAAATTTCGTCTTGAGGAAATAGAATATGCAGCTATTTCCTTTCTGCATTTCCAGTGACCTCTGATATATATTACAACCACTCATCTGTATCTAATCCCACATGTGTGGTGAATACTTTCAGGAAAGTATTGACTAGAATCCTTCTGGAGGTATCTGTGGAGGATGATGATAGAGATGATGTTACAGAACAGTTTGAAAAAGACGCCAATTGGCATTTTGAAGGATTACCAACATTTCTAATAAAGTCTCTGAAGAGATTTCTGGCTGCTTAAGGACAATAATATGATAGAGATTGATTATTTTGAGGTTTCGAAGTTAAATACTTGCATGTGGTGAATACTGAGGCTTATTGTGAAAATGAAAATTAAACCTATGTAGAAATCCTTGTGGAGAATGAGACGGTCAGGTCTTTTATCAACGCCGCCCTTTATACAACTGCCTCTTTGGAGCAGAAGTCGGTTCACTGTCCTTGTTAAATTTCAACTGCGGCTGATTCTGAATCTTGAGGATCATTATGATGTAAAAAAAGAAAAAAAAAAAAAAAAAACACACACACACACACGAAAGGTTAATGGTCTTTTCCTAATCTTTCAGAAAAGCTGATACTGACTGGTAGATAGTAAGTGCTCTGTCAGAATTGTAGAATGAACGAATCAAGCTGATATAATTTACTGACCATCTACCTAAGCCAGGGTCTGTGTTAGAGCTTTAGAGGCACACCTTGTTGTGTTGTGCTTCACAGGCACTGTATTTTCTGCAAATTGAGGGTTTGTGGCAACCTTGCATTGAGCAAGTCTATCACCCCATTCTTCCCAATAGCATGTGCCCACTTAGTGTCTCTGTGTCACATTTTGATAATTTTCACAATATTTCAAACTTTTTCATTATTATTATATACATATTTTAAATTTTACTTTAAGTTCTGAGATACATGTGCTGAACGTGCAGATCTGTTACATAGGTATACATGTGCCATGGTGGTTTGCTGCATTGATTATTATATCTGTTATGGTGATCTCTGATCATGATCTTTGATGTCCCTATTGTAATTTTGGTGGGGGCACCGTGAACCGCTCCCGTATAAGATGGTGTGTTCTGACTGCTCCACATACCAATGGTTTTCTGGTCTCTCTTGGGCCTCCCTATTCCTTCAGACACATGATATTGAAATGGGGCCAATGAATAACCCTATAATGGCTTCTAAGTGTTCAAGTGAAAGGAAGAGTTGCAAGTCTCTCACTTTAAATCAAATTTAGAAATGAATAAGTGAGGAAGGCATGTTGAAAGTCAAGACAGGCCAAAAGCTAGGCTGCTTGTGCCAAACAGCCAAGTTGTGAGTGCAAAAGAAAAGTTCTTGAAGAAATTAAAAGTACTATTCCAATGAACACGTGAATGATAAGAAAGCGCAACAGAGGCCTGGCATGGTAGCTCACTCTTCTAGTCCCAGCACTTTGGGAGGCCAAGGCAGGAGGATCACTTGAGCCCAAGAGTTCGAGACCAGCCTGGGCAGCATAGTGAGACCCTGTCTCTATTTAAAAAGAAAAGAAAGTGCAACAGTCTTATGCTGATATGGAGAAAGTTTAAGTGGTCTGGATAAAAGATCAAGCCAGCCACAGCATTCCCGTAAGCCAAAGCCCCAGAGCAAGACTCTAACTCTTCGATTTTATGAAGGTCTGAGAGAGGTGAGGAAGCTATAGAAGAAAAATTGGAAGCTAGCAGAGGTTGGTTCCTGAGGTTTAAGGAAAGAAGCCCTCTCCCTAACATAAAAGTGCAAAGTGAAACAGTAAGTGCTGATGTAGAAGTCATCCAGAATGACTAGCTAATTGATAAAAGCGACCACACTAAACAATGGGCTTTTACTGTAGACAAAACAGCCTTCAACTGGAAGAAGATGCCACCTAGAACTTTCACAGTGTTACAATAGGGAGTCAGGCAGACATGAGCAGGGCAGGAGAGGGCCCCCTTCCCAATGAGAATGTCAGGCTACCACCAGGTGATGGTCAGGTGGTTGTTAACAGTCTCTCTAAAACAATAATTCATTGCAGCCAGCGCCAGAGAAAGGCAGTCTCCCAATAGATAGAAATATCTGAAAGTGGTGATCAGCAGCTTCCTGATAAAATCTAGGAACTGGGTGAGTGGGCTCAAGCATGTGCACTACGAGGCAAAATATTGGAGTTTAACTGGTATTTGACCTTCTAGGAACATTCGACTGGTAAGGGAAGAACACCTCAAGTGAGCATGCATACATACAACTCCAGTAAGCACACTGTGCATGCAGTCCCTCACAAGCGCTGGCAGCCACTGTGCATACGGATAGCCTGCCCAAGGGAAGAAACGGGAGATGTAATGCAACCTTGGAAGCATGCCAACATATGAGACCCCCAAATCAAAGGTCAAACCACATACTTGATTTTCTTAAGTTGCCCACTTGGTCCTCTTCCAAGCGTACTTCCTTTCGTTCCCACCCTAAAACTTCTATTTTTATTTCATGTTTTTTTTTCTTTTTTGAGATGGAGTCGCAGTCTGTCACCCAGGCTGGAGTGCAGTGGGACAATCTTGGCTCACTGCAACCTCTGGCTCCTGGGTTCAAGCAATTCTCCTCCCTCAGTCTCCTGACATGTGCTGGGATTACAAGCATGCACCACATGTCCAGCTAATTTTTGTATTTTTATTAGAGACAGGGTTTCGCCATGTTGGCCGTGCTGGTCTCGAACTTCTGAGCTCAAGTGATCCGCCTGCCTTGGCCTCCCAAAGTGCTGGGATTACAGACGTGAGCCACCGCGCCTAGTTCCTAAAACTTTTAAATAAACTTTCACTCGTACTGTAAAACTAGACTTAGTCTCTCACTCTGCCTTATGACTCTTGAGAATTATTTCTTCTGAGGATGTGAGAATTCAGGTTGCTGCAGACCCAAATGGATTTGCAGCTGCCAACACAGCTACAGGGGAAAAGTCAATGTCTGGCTTCAAGGCTGCAAAGGACAGGCTGACTCTCTTGTTAGGGGCTAATGCAGCTTGTGACTTTAAGTTGAAGCCAATGTTCATTTACCATCTGAAAATCCTAGGGCCCCTAAGAATTATGTTACATCTACTCTGCCTGTGCTCTATAAGTGGGGCAACAAAGCCTGGATGACAGCACATCTATTTACAGCATGGTTTACTAAATATTTTATGTATATTGATGATTTATTGCTCAGAAAAAAAGATTCCTTTCGAAATATTACTATTCATTAACAATGGACCTGATCACCCAAAAGCACTTATAAAGATGTACAAGAACATTAACGTTGTTTTTACGTCTGCTGATGGAACACCCATTCTGCAGCCCAGGTATCAAGAAGTAATTCAGACTTTAAAACATTAGTTTCATGATTTGGACGGGCGCGGTGGCTCATGCCTGTAATCCCAGCATGTGGACGGGCGCGGTGGCTCATGCCTGTAATCCCAGCACTTTGGGAGGCTGAGGCGGGCGGATCACGAGGTCAGGAGATTGAGACCATCCTGGCTAACACGGTGAAACCCCATCTCTACTAAAAATACAAAAAATTAGCCAGGCACGGTGGCAGGCGCCTGTAGTCCCAGCTCTCAGGAGGCTGAGGCAGGAGAATGGCGTGAACCCGGGAGGCAGAGCTTGCAGTGAGCCGAGATGGCGCCACTGCACTGCAGCCTGGGCAACAGAGTGAGACTCCGTCTCAAAAAAAAAAAAAAAAAAAGAAAAAAAAAAAGAAAAAAAATACATTTTGTAAGGCAATAGTTGCCATAGACAGTGATTGCTCTGATGGAATCTGGATGGATCTGGGAAAAGTCAGTTGAAAACCTTCTGGAAATAATTCATGACTTTAGATGCCATTTAAAGCACTCGTGATTCAGGGAGGACACCAAAATATCGTTAACAGGAATTGGGAAGCAGTTGATTCCAACATCATGGATGACTTTGAGGGGTTAAAGGCTTGGGTGGAGCAAGTAACTATAGGTGTGATGAAAATAGCAAGAGCACTAGAATTAGACATGGAGCCTGATTGTATGATTGAATTGCTGCAACCTCATATTAAACTTTAATGGATGAGGAGTTGCTTCTTGTGGATGGATGAGCAAAGAAAGTGGTTTCTTGAGGTGGAATCTACTCCCAGTGAAAAACCTGTGAACATTGTTGAAATAACAACAAAAGATTTACAATATTATATAAACTTAGTTGATAAAGCAGTAGCAGGGTTTGAGAAGAGTGACTCCAATTTTTAAAGAAGTTCTGCTGCTGTAAAATGCTGTCATTTTATGTTATGCATTTTATGTTATGAGGAATCTTTCATGAAAGGATGAGTCAATTGATTTGGCAACCTTTATTATTGTCCTGAAGAAATTGTCAAAACTGGCCGGGTGTGGTGGCTCACGCCTGTTATCCCAGCACTTTGGGAGGCTGAGGCGGGCAGATCATGAGGTCAGGAGATTGAGATCAGCCTGGTTAACACGGTGAAACCCCATCTCTACTAAAAATACAAAAAGATTAGCTGGGTGTGGTGGCGGGTGCCTGTAGTCCCAGCTACACAGGAGGCTGAGGCAGGAGACTGGTGTGAACCCAGGAGGTGGAGCTTCCAGTGAGCGGAGATAGTGCCACGGCATTCCGGCCTGGGTGACAGAGCAAGACTCTGTCTCAAAAAAATAATAATAATAAAAAAAAGAAATTGCGAAAACCACCCCAACTTTCAGTAGTCACCAGCCTATATAATGAATAGCCATCAGTATCAAGGCAAGACCTTCTACCAGCAAAAAGATCATGACTCACTGAAGGCTCAGAGGATTGCTAGAATTTTTTAGCAATAAAGTATTTTTAAAATTCAGATATGTACATTTTTTAGATATAATGCAATTGTACACTTAGTAGACTATAGTGTAGTGTAAATGCAACTTTTATATTCACTGGGAAAATTCATGTTACTCACTTTATTGCAATATTTACTGTATTGTAGTGGTCTGAAACTAAACCCGCACTATTTCTTAGGTATACTCATGTTTACATTATTTTATTTATTATGATATACATCAAGTAAACATTTTCTTCATATGCTTTAGAAAAATAGATGTATGAAAGGAATTGCAACAAAAGCAAAAATTGACAAGTGAGATCTAATTAAATCAAAGAGATTCTGTACAGCAAAGAAACTCATCTGAGTGAACAGACAACCTACAGAGGGGGAGAAAATTTTTGCAATTCATCCATCTGACAGAGGTCTAACATTCAGCATCTACAAAGAACTTGAATTTATAAGAAAAAACAATAAACCCCATTAAAAAGTGGGCAAAGGACATGAACAGACACTTCTCAAAAGGAGACATACAGGTGGCCAAAAAACATGAAAAAAAGCTCAGCGTCACTGATCATTAGAGAAATTCAAATCAAAACCACAGTGAAATGTCATCTCATACCAGTCAGAATGGCTATTATTAAAACGTCATAAAACAACAGATGCTGGCAAGGTTGTGGAGAAAAAGAAATGCTTTTACACTGTTGGTGGGAGTGTGAATTAGTTCAACAATTGTGGAAGACAGTGTGGCAATTCCTTGAAGACTTAGAGGTAGAAATAGCCTTTGACCCAACAATCACATTACTGGATATATACCCAAAGGAATATAAACGATTCTATTATAAAGACACATGCATGTGTATGTTCATTGCCACACTATTCATGGAACCAAACTAAATGCCCATCAATGATAGACTTGATAAAGAAAATATGGTACATATACAATGGAATACTAGGCAGCTATAAAAAGGGATGAGATTATGTCCTTTGTAGGGACATGGATGAAGCTGAGAGCCATTATCCTCAGCAAACTAACACAGGAACAGAAAATCAAATACCCCATGTTTTCACTTATAAGTGGGAACCAAATGATGAGATCACATGGACACATTGGGAGAAACAACACACACTGAGGCCTGTTGGAGTGTGGGGAGTAGGAGGAGGGAGAGCCTCAGGAAGAATGGCTAATGGATGTTGGGCTTAATACCTGGGTGATGGGATGATCTGTGCAGCAAACCACCATGGCGCACATTTACCTGTGTAAACCTGCACGTTCTGCACATGTACCCCTGAACTTAAAAGTTGAAAAAAAGAAAAAAATGAAAAATAGATGTAAAAAGTCTATTCGTTATCAGATTTTTTCACTCTGTTTCTCCAGCTTTCCATGTTTCCATGTCCACTGCTCCAGGGTACTTCGATGAAATGTGTCCTGCCATGGCTGCTTTATGATCTTATATTGAAAATAACTGTAGACATTTAGAATGCATATATTTTATTGACTTTAGATATTCAGTACTACAACATAATGATTTCCACAAAGTGTTTCGAGTCCTGCTATAGCTGTAGCTTAGCTCTTCTTGTGGGAACCTGTGTGTCTCATGTTCTCTGCTTCCTCCAGGAGCCCCAGTTATCTCTTCAGGATCTAAGGGAGATCAACATGGCTGCCTCTTGGATATTTGACTGTTCAATATCATTTCTACCAGATGGTGCAAGAGGGAAATCAAAAAACGCTGCAACTCAAACCAGTTCGAGTTTTAGCGATTTTGCTACTTGGTTCTAAGTCTGGTAAATGACTGCACCACAGAAGGAAATTGAAGTTGCAGGTTTTTCATAGCCATTTGGCTCATTTCCCAGAGGTTTTACTGGCCAGGGTGTTTGAAGATAGGAAGTGGCCAGAGTGTGGTTTCAGATCTGGGGCTTGTCTCTCTCATGAGAGAAAATGGGGTAAAATGTAAAGATCATTCCTATGTTTGAAAAAATGATTGGCCAGGCTTATACATGAGATTATTTCTGCAACACCATGTGGAAGGTGTGTATGCCAATCATGTGGCTCTGTAAGGTGGAAGGAGGTGTGATGTTCAGTTATGGTTGTTTTTATCTCAAGTTCTTTGACATTCAGGGCATGAGACAAAAGTATATAGTTTTGGTTTGGCATTCTGTGACTATCCAGCTGAGTTTGTTTTCTTCCTCTTCTTTTATGAGGTGTTTTAAGGTTTAGATGTTCTTTTTACCGTGAAATCTAATTTAATTGTGGTTATTTTATTTTTCTATATATGTGCCCAGAGATTTTTGGTTTATTGGTAAACTTTAAGAAATACCACAGTGCGTATAAACATATATAATTTAAGAACCAGTCATGACTGAGGCCTATGATATCCTTTGGAACATTCTTACTTGGAAGCAATTCTAATTAACAAGATATTTTCTGGTTTCCTTCTTGTATGCTTTATTAATAATAATGCTGTTAGTTAGCTAGAAATCTTTAGTCCTACGGTTGACTTTTTCCCCATTCCCTTTCCTAGTAACCAACTCTATTGTGGTTATTTTTCATAAAAAATGTGGCAAACTTGTGATAACAATCAACCAACATGATAGTGGTAAGAATAGTCAAACTCTTAAAAGTCAGAATTTTGCAGATGTTATTTTATTTTATTTTATTTTTTGAGACAGACTCTCACTCTGTTGCCCAGACTGGAGCGCCGTGGTGTGATCTCAGCTTACTACAACCTCTGCTTCCTGGGTTCAAGTGATTCTCCCACCTCAACTTCCTGAAGTAGCTGGGACTACAAGCGTGCACCCTGACACCTGGCTAATTTTTGTATTTTAGTCGAAATGGGGTTTCACCATGTTGGCCAGGCTGGTCTCAAACTCCTGACCTTAAGTGATCTGCCCGCCTTGGCCTCCCAAAATGCTGGGATTACAGGGGTGAGCCACCGTGCCCAGCCAGGTATTCTTTTATAATAAACTCAGTGAAAGTGAATTACAAGGAAACCTCATTAAATTACAATTGGTTTATTCAAAAGAATCTTACTTTTAAAAAACACACTCTTCCCCAGTTAACTAGATTCTCTATTTTTTTTTTTTTCAAACACAGTAAGGATACTGAATGAACTTTGCTATGGCTAGTTCAGCACTATATTCGTTTTTTCCCTGTGCATGGACAGAGACTAATGTCTGAGAGAAACATTGATAGATTTTTTTTTTTTTTTTTTTTTTTGAGACAGAGTCTCACTGTTGCCCAGGCTGGACTGCAGTGCCATGATCTCAACTCACTGCAACTTCCACCTCCTGGGTTCAAGCAGTTCTCCTGCCTCAGCCTCCCAAGTAGCTGAGACTACAGGCACCTGGCACTGTGCCTGGCTGTTTTTTTGTATTTTTAGTAGAGATGGGGTTTCACTATGTTGGCCTGGCTGGTCTCGAGCTCCTGACCTCAAGTGATCCACCTACCTCGGCCTCCCAAAGTGTTGGGATTACAGGCATGAGCCACCATTCCCGGCCACACTGATAGAATTTGCTATGTTTCTAACTATGCTTTGGACCACAGTGAACAAGAGTGATTAAGCTGTGAAATTTTCATATTCAAAAGATACTTGAATTCGTATTCTGATTCTTATTCTTGAGCATGTCAAGGTCTAGTGAAGCAAAGGTTGTTATGTTTAGGAAAGATCAGATTGCAGGTCAGTTCTAATATGTAAGGTGCACATGCTGCATTTCTGAATGCATGTACCATAACTGTTCATTGACCATTTTCACTTCTGGCATGAGAATTATTTGGAGGAAAAACAATTGTGTAGATAAAATACGTATTTACCAAATTATTTACCTCTTGATGCCAATTAATGGCTCAAATATGAATTAAGTTTGTAATATTTCTTGGGAGCTATTTTATGCTATAGCCCTAAACTAAAAGCTGAGAACTTCTCATGGCTTTAAGAAAGTTATACTTGATACAACAAAGCAACATACACTGCTGGCTTCAGCATAATTTCTAGAATTCCCTCCTACATTGCCAAAGAATTTTAAAATACATCTATTTTGTAAGAACTGAAAGTAGTTTTCTTTTTTTTTTTTTTTGTTTTGAGATGGAGTTTTGCTCTTGTTACCCAAGCTGGAGTGCAATGGCACGATCTCAGGTCACTGCAACCTCTGCCTCCTGGGTTCAAGTGATTCTCCTGCCTCAACCTCTCGAGTAGCTGGGATTACAGGTATGCGCCACCACACCCCGCTAATTTTTTTTCTATTTTTGGTGGAAATGGGGTTTCACCATGTTAGCCAGGCTGGTCTAGAACTCCTGACCTCATATGATCTGCCTGCCTCGGCCTCCCAAAGTGTTGGGATTACAGGCGTGAGCCACCATGCCTGGCCTAGAAGTAGTTTCTAAAACATGTATGACAACTATTTATTGATGTTATTATGTGTAATACAAAATGCACAGGAACACAAAATATAATGTATACTTACTTAGTACTTAGTACATATAAACTTGGATTCTGTCTTTAGTAAATTAACTTTAGTGTCTTCCTGGATAGGTATATTTCTACTGTTGAAAGACTATCTTCCCCAGGTGCCATTTCCTTGGAAAGAGGCTTTGTTTGTGATTATATTGCTGTTGGATTAGAGGGTGAGCCAGGATTGATATGCTGTAGCCACCATTCTTTTAAATGTTTCTCTGCCCAACTTTATGTTTGTCAGGGTTGGGGAAGGTGCAAACAGTAACAGAGATTATCATAAATATAAGAGAGATAGTTATCTTTGACAAATGAATGCTGTTAGTCTTGAATGAGTAGCTGAAGGAAGCTATGGAAATTCCATCATCTTCTCCAAAATCTTCATTCTGCTCTTGATGGTTAATATTTGTTCGGCATGGAGTGTCCGCTAAACTGGGGGAAAGGCTTAAAGTCACTTTATGGTTCTTAATTCAGCTCTTTCAATGTCACCCAGGGAGCAGGTTTAAACAATTTTTTAAGTACAGATAGTAACATAATTTAATGGTAAGTTATTTTGGAAAAGATATGTTGAGAAAAATAAGAAAAGGTATTTGCAAAGTTATTTTAGCTAATTTAGGATTTATAAATGCACACTGGGTTTTCTCAGGGATTATTAAAGAACATTGTATAATATGTATCTCCATCTAGTTTGGAATGCTAATGGAAAGAAACTGATGTTTCTTGCGTGCCCACTATGAACTAGGCACTTTGCAAGTTTCTTAATATACACTGGAGCATTTCATCCTCTGAGGTGGTATTACTAGGTCTATTTTAAAGATGAAGGAACTGAGATTTTGAAAGACTTAACCAACTTTCCCAAGGTCACACAGGTAGTAAGTGGTAAGCCAATCTTATTTGAAAGTCCATGCTCTTCTGATCACACCACTAAGGTCTATTTTTTCTAGCATCCCTAGGTCTTTGCTGATAGTGAAATGTATGATATTTGCCAAATTTATAGTATCCGATATTTAAGCAAACTCCTCACACACAGTTGTAAAGCAGCATTCTATTATTCTTAACGTAGATATTTACATGTTCATCACCATTGGCCTATCAATGGGACACCCTATCAATTGGCTAACCTGGTCCTGGAATTCTTCCTTTATGAGATATGGTAGATTCATCTTTTCCTATCTACTGTATGGGCTAAATTGCAATTCATGCCCTTAAAATTTTTCACTTGAGGCCGGGTGCGGTGGCTCACGCCTGTAATCCCAGCACTTTGGGAGGCTAAGGCAGGTGAATCACAAGGTCAGGAGATCGAGACCATCCTGGCCAACATGGTGAAACCCCATCTCTACTAAAAATACAAAAATTAGCTGGGCGTGGTGGCATGTGCCTGTAATCCGAGATACTCGGGAGGCTGAGGTAGGAGAATTTCTTGAACCAGGGAGTTGGAGGTTGCGGTGAGCTGAGATTGTGCCACCGCACTCTGTTTTTTTGAGACTCTGTCTCAAAAAAAAAAAAAAAGTATCACTTGAACTATTAACTGGTCCTTGTCGACTCTGGACCGTGTTGAGAGATGTGGCTAAATGAATATATCTAATCACCATTTTCATTGTCATCCAGTCTTTCAGTTGCCTACTGAGAAGTCAAAATGTCTAAGGATGGCACTCAAGAATGTATACAATCTGTACCCAACCTACTTTTTTAGAATCACCGGCCACTACTCCCCTATCTGACCCTGGGTCCAGTGTTCCCTATCTCTACCTGTGCATGATGCTATTTCTTCTGCCTGTTTGGAACTTAACAAACCCGAACATCATAGCTCAATGCTGATGTCAGCTCTTCTCTGAAAGCCACCCCTATTAGCTCTGAGGTGAAGAGATGTCTCCCATTTAGGCCACTTCTTATTGTCTAACCCAGCTGCTTGGCATAACCATTTACTGCAAAGAATCATGAAAAGAAAACAGGTCTGATCTCCTTATCTGTGATCTATGTGACTTTAAGCAGGTCACTTTACATATAAGACTCAGTTTCCTGAAGTAGAAAATGGGTAAGATATATAATTATCCCCTTTGACTTACCACAGACAAGCTTCTTTTCTTCTTTATGGCTCAATTTCTTAAGTTGTAAAATGGAGATAATAAAAGTAACTAATATAGAATTGGTGTGAGAATTAACTGTGTATTAATCAAGATAGGTTGGGTTATGATCCAGTAAAAATTAACCCCAAATCTTAGTACCTTAAAACTACAAAACTTTATTTCTTGCATGTCCATCTCAGACTGGCAGGAACTCTGCTCCATATTGTCCATATTCAGGGTCCTTGTCTGCCAGAGCTTTCACTGTCTGGAATAATGCAGGTCACCGTGGCAGGAGAAAGGGGTTGTAGTGAATCATGTTGGTTCTTAAAGCTTCTGCTTAAAAGTGATGCACATCACTTCTCACATTTCATTAGCCAAGCAAATCACATGGCTACAGCTAACTTCGAAGGGGCAGGGAAGAACAATCCTACCACATACTCTGAAGAACAAGGCCCAGAAACATCAGGGAATGGTGCTAATGGTGACCATATCACAACTTGTGTTCTTTGGCAACTTTCTTATGGTGTATTTCCAGTTTTATCTGTCTTTCTACAGCATAGCCTCCTTGGAGTCAGAGTGAGAGTTGTATTCACTACCCTGTCTGCCACGCAGTGATCAGGACAAGTCCTCAGTAAGTGTTTTGCTACATAAGGTGAGCAGAATACTACCCCAAGTGGCTTTTCCCCCAGTGTTGGAGAGGAACTCAGGTTTCTAGTCCCAGGATATATATATTTTTTGTATCCAGGAAAGTCTTTAGTAGAATATATATAATGTAACTCAAAATCAAGGTGAGGTCTTGCAAAGGATCTTACCATCTCCTGCTGTCTTTTTGCTTGAGCCCATATGGAAATGTCAAGTGTGAACTTGGAGGCATTAAGAGAGGCTACTCTTTAAATGCTTCATTTTTTCCTCTTCTAAAGAACCGTAGTCAAAGGCCAGGATCGATTTCTGATTTGTTTTAAGCAAAAATATGGTTCAGGAAGAGGTGAGCACATTGTATCAGAACTTGGGCTTGATCAGCCTCAGAAATATGCTTGAAATCAACTTAACTGGATCTGCAGGAAGGGCTGGAAAAAAAATAAAGTTTTTGGTGTTAAATGATTTTCAGTGCAAAATCACCTACTGAATAGTCTGAAGTCATATATCAACATCTTACTTGCTTTTTCTTTTCTAATTATGTAAGACATTTATATTGTTTTGTAGAAAAGTCAGCAAATACAGATGAATGAAAATAAAAAAAAAAAAAGCACCATAAAAGGATAAATTACCTATAAGAAAAACATCTTAATTCCTGTCTTGGGTTAATGTATTTTAAACGAAATATCATCTATTCTTTCACTGTTGTAGTGAATGTTTCTTACAGCACTGATCAATTAACATACTGTGTTATAGTTTCTGTCACTACATTGTAAATTTACAGGCAGTAAATTTACATCATAAGCTTGGCCTGATGTTTTCAAAGAAATTCCTTTTTATTAAACAAATTTTAAACAATACATAACAACTGTCTTTCTCTGACTTAGAATTACAAATTCCAGATGCAGGCATGGCTTTTTAAAAGTCACGAAAACAATCTTTAAGTAAACAAAATGAAGTGGCCACAAGTAAGCGGTTCCATGAGTTTATGGTTTGATGTGCAACAAGGATGAGAGAGGTGTTATGGAAAATCAAGATACTTTGAAAGAAATAGGCAAAGGGGGAGAATCTTCCCGATTGTTTAGGAGGTAGACAGAGTATCAAGTTTGGAAAAAGAGTCATTTTTGTTGCTGTAAGAGCCATTCCAGGAGCCTGAGAAACTGGTGTCTGGTACCAGGTACCCTTTGCCTTTCATGCATTTAATCAGACTTCTCAAGCAGTAGGTTGGAGAGCTGGCAGCCATGGGGAGATGGCGCCAGTGGGCATTCCCTTTGATCTGACTCCACGACGCTATCCTCCTCTTGGCCACCCATGGATGAGAATGTCAAGGGGTAAATGATGGGATCTTTTTTGGGGACTGATTCAATCTGGAGATAACCCTGCTTATGACTCAGGGCATCTCTCCTGCCACGGGGCAGTGGGAGAGAATTTACATCCTCAACTCCTCTGTTGATCTTTAAAAAAAGACATGGCTGTGGCCTGGATTGGCGGTATCTAATCTCCCCGAATAGACATCACAACTTGAGACCAAATAAATCAACATAGAAATGGTATATGAAATGAAATTGGCCGGGCGCGGTGGCTCAAGCCTGTAATCCCAGCACTTTGGGAGGCCGAGACGGGCGGATCACGAGGTCAGGAAATCGAGACCATCCTGGCTAACAT
>NW_016814921.1:2108325-2149742 GCF_001698545.2 Rhinopithecus bieti
AAAAAAAAAAAAAAAAAAAAAAAAATGAAATTAAAATGTAAACCGAGGGAGCTGAGCAAGATGACAACTAATAATTTGTGTAAAGCATCATACATTAGTATCATTATTACTATTATTATCTCCATTTTACAAGGAAATTGAGGCAAGAAGTGTCTTGCCCCAAATCACATGAAAATGGTGTTTAAATTTTCTTGTAGCTCAACATTACATGTTTAGCGATCTATATTTTCTTTCCTATATATCCAAATAATGGTATTTCTTGCCTTGCCGTCCACCATTTCTCTCCTTCAGACCCTATTTTCACCTCCAATCCCTCTATCTCCTCATGATCCTCTAAACATGCCATGGATGTTATTATCTGGGCCTCTTTGGCTATACCTTCGCCCTTCTGTTTTACTCTTTTCTGTATGCTTAAATCCTACTTGTTTTCTCAGGAGGACCTCAGTTCCCACTCCTCTGTGGAGCCTTTCCTGGTTTGTCTAGCTCACAGAGATCTCTGTCACCGGAGTATCTCTTCTTGCATTTGTTAGCTGTGGTGCTTACCCAGTGCTTAGAAGTGGTAATAATTTTTGTAAAAGTTTATGTGTTAAAACCCAATCTAGAGTAAGTTCCTACAAGGCAGAACAACAGCCTTCCGTATAGCAAGCTTTAAGGAACACTGGCACTTATACTTCATTATGTACCTTTCCTCATATATAAATATATAAAAAGTATGGTATACTCTTCAACCTCTAAAAGAAATGACCACATTATTAATCTCATTGTTCATATTGACACAGTTCGTGCAGGAAGCTAATTCAGAACTTTCAGCCTGGGAAATATTTACCCAGGCTTAATTTTATATAGTATTTTTTCAATTAAATGGCACATACGCTTTGTAACTCTCGTATACTTTATTTTGTGCCATGTACTTAAGCATCAGTAAGTTAAAATCACAAATGAGAAAGATACATTGCCGACCACGCAAGATAACATTCTATTTCCTCGAAGTCAGGCTTCTCCCTTGGAGTTGAGCTACTATTTGATGCTAACTCTAATTGGTTTTATCAAAGACTTCTTCAGTCCTTTTTTTAGAGTCAAAATAAAGATCTGGGTAAAACCCAACTATCTGTACCTTAGTCCTGTTGATTTCAAAATGTTTTGCACAAAATAAAAATAAGGCCCGGTAACTTTAGGACACATACGTTCTCCATATATTCTCGCCAAAGACACAGGGTCCCAAGTCTGCGTTTGCAACTTTGATAATAAAGGATGTTTGGTGTTTCACACAGCATCTGATATTTATGGATTAATTTATCTCTAAATCTATCTTGAGGAGAGTCCAGATTTGGTAAATAGATGATTAAACCAATTTTATGGGGAAGGACTGGAGTTTTGCCTTAAATGGGATCTTCCATAGACCAGAACCTCCAATTTGGCAGCATACATTGATAAAAATAAATGAATAATTTCTAAATTTCCATTTCCCTTTGGTCTATGTCTTAATATTAGTTAATTGCCAGCAAGCAAATGATTAAAAGATGCTGTGAGGGTTTAAATTCACTTGTGAGAGGCACAAGAGGCAGTCTCAGGGCCTGAAGTGACAGGATAGATTTTTTTTTCTGAAGTATACATAATTGATTCATTTTTTTTGGCTTTCTTCCTTCAAACCTACCCATTCACAGGATAATCATAATCCCAGCAGTTTACATTTGCATGATGCCTTACCATTTGCTTTCACAGATTTTATTCCCACTTGATCAGAGGGTGTCTGCATTGTGCTGAGTACCTAATCTTGAAATAAATAATTTACTCTATGAAGATTTAAACAGGTCTTTTAGATAAAAGTGCATTACATATTTATGAGCACTGATTTCAAGAATCACTTTGAAAGAACTATTGATCTTGCTTTATATTAGAGATCTGAACTTAATCTCATTTGATTCATCCTTGATTTTTTTTCTGAGGTTCCAAATCATGTTTGTAAATCCCTGAGGGTCTTTTCCTCCCTGTGAGAGGAAAATGTTTAGGCACATGTCAGAAATTTAAGAACCTTCTGCCACTATTCTCAGTATATTGGGAAAACCAATTTTCTGAAATTAAAATGGCAGTCCATTTTGCAAGGCAATAATAATGATGATGATGATGTTGATAATAAAACTTAGGGGTTCTAATTCAGTACAGCAGGAGAGAGGAGATTTCGATCTATTAAAACAAAGTTCTTTGATGTCTGCTGGGAAGAGGCATCTCATAGATGGTTATTATTTACTTTTAAAATGCATTATTGCTTGAGCATCTGTGATTTACTTTTTAATTTTTGTTGTTTATAAATGTTATTGCCTTTAAACCAGTCGCTTCTTGCATAACCAAACCCCAAACAAACTAGGAGAAAATAAAAGACAATTGCAAGCAACTGAAATTATTTTTCAAACTCCTGGGAAGAGAAAGAAAGACTAGAATAAACATTGTTTCCTGACTGCTACAGTTCAAATTCACTGAAAGATTTTGCTTGCTTAAATAAAACATGAAATTATGAGAGGAAAGCTTTTTTTTCCCTCTCTTTAAGAAGGGAGAGGAAAAAAAAAAACATGAAAGCAGGGGGAGCTTTGCAAGGCTACTGGTGCCTGAGTAGAATCACTAACTGGTTCCCTTGCTCTGTGCTAGGCCGTCTGTATTCACTGTATCACAAGCTTGAAACCAGACCTCATTTGACTGAGCCAAAAAATAGTCCTTTTGTTGCTGTTTTTTCTCCCTAGTGTCATCTCTCATGGTTGCCTGGGCAACCAGTGTGTATCCTTTCAGCATAGGTTACTGGGCCCCAGGAAGGAAGTGCTCCCGCGCTGGCCTGCTATTTTTATAGAACCGTTACATAATACAATCTATTAAAGCTTCCTCTTGGTGTTTTATTGCACAAAGGGGAAATTAAGTTTGATGACTCCTAAATGTTGGATGGAGGATGTCAGGTGACTCTAGGATTGTTTGGCTCAGGCCACATAGCAACAATATTCCCATATGCAATTCCAGAAGAACCCATATACAATCATGCCCTTGGCAATGTTCGCCTGCCTGGGGATCATTAGAGGAAACTGAGCTCTCAGCTGCTCATGGGTGTAAGTTTTGTCCAACTACACAATACTCCCTCTCTGGTAGGATGGCAGCAGACAATGAAACATTATTCACAGTTAAGGGCAAAGAAAATTTTAAAGGTGTAGCACATATGCTTTTAATAGGTGGGGTGATTACTGGCAAAGAGAATTGGATTGAAAGACAGAGGGCCAGGGTCTCTCCCAAGTCTGCCACTGCAGCATTGCATGAATGTTGTGGTCAGTTTTGCTTCTGGGTAACTCTCAAGTGGTCCAGGGGAGGGAGGCATTGGGAAACGGGGGTGTAATAGGTAAATGGCTTTTAAGTGGAGACCTAAGACCTCTGTAACACCACTTCAGGGATTTTCCACTTGCCACAGGAACCAATAGGGAATAAAAGCTCTTAACTCCTTTTATTTCCACCTTACTAGTTACAGTTTGCCACCAGTCTGAAATAAGGAAGGTGCAAGTGTGCAGTTGGATCAGAAGCCTTGCCCTGGACCATAAATGAACCCCTGTATCCCCAGGGAGACATAAGGCCACAAGAGTTTCCTGGACTAGAGGAGTGTGAGCTGACCACATGTGTTTCTGTCTTCACATTTTCACCCTGCCAACCTATGCACTCCCATCACCTCGGCTAAACCCTGAGGCCTCTGATTCTCAAATCTGTGTCTCTAGTCTGCTTTTCTTCTAGGCACAACTGTCCTGTATTTCCAACTGCCTGCTGGAGAGCTCTTTCTGGATATCTCATTTTGCTTCAAACTCAACAGATTCAAATGAAAAACTCCTGTTTCTGCTTTTATACTCTTTCAACACTTCCGACACCAAATGTGTGGGGTTTTTCCCCCCACACTAACCAGTTCTCCAGTTCTCAGTGGACCCCAACTAGGTATCCTAAAATTTAACTTGACTATGATCCTAATTGCCCCAAGTTAGCATGGAAGCCACAGATGAAGAGCTCAGTCCCACAAAACTGTCTCCCACTTCAGACACCAATCACAAGTGGTGGGTCCCCAGGTCACCCACGACTTCTGTCTGACTTGGCAACAAATCAGAGGTTCCTATAATCCTCTCCTTAGGTTTAATAATTTACTACAACAGCTCACAGATCCCAGGTACAAGTTTACTTATGCTTACAGATTTATTACAATGAATATTTTAAAGGATACAAATGAATAGTGAAATGAAGAGATATGTAAGGTGAGGTTTGCCAGGGTCCCAAGCACAGGAGCTTCTATCCTCATGATGCACCTCTCAACAAATGCATTTGTTCTTATTGACCAACCTGGAAAGTATCTGAATCCCTCCAGTTAGGGGTTTTATGGCGCCTTCATTACATAAGCATGACTGATGAAATCATTGGCCGTTGGTGATCAGCACAATCTTAAGGTTCCCAGAGGTCAGGCAGTAGAGCTGAAAGTTGCAACTCTCTAACCACTTGGTTAGTTCTTCTAGCAAACAGCTTCCCCCACGCTCTTTATGGACTTCCCAAAAGTTACTTTATTAACATAAACTCAGGTGTGATTAAAAGGGGCCTGTTTTGAAAAACAAAAGATGCTACTTTCACCTTAATGAGCTCCGGAGCTGTTTCAGGAGCCAGAAACAAGACCTATATATATATATATATTTCTTATTATGTCACAATTTCACAATATCCAGCACGAAACACATTTTTTCCCCCCAATCAAAGGCTCTTGCTGACTCCCTCATTTCCATGAATACCCATATTCAGAGAATGCTCAATTTTGGTGATCATCTGGTCTACCTTTTTCATTTTATAGATGAAGAAAGTGAGGCTAAAGAGGTTAAGGGATTTATTGAAGGTCCCTCAAAGAGTTGGGAGCTGAAGGACCCCGCTTTATGGTGGACTCCTCTCCATTCTTCTCTGCCCATTTCACCTGGTCTTGATATCCCTAGGAATTGTGAGCACTTCTCCTGCACCTGGTCTTATCAATCCTTCTTTCATGATCTCTCATTATCGAGTCTGTCTTTCCCATTTCCACTCCTATCTCAGTAACTGAGCCTTACTTACATCAAGCCTAGACTATTTAGTTTCCAAAGCAGTTGCTCTACCCCTTGAATCAGCACTGAATTTTACTTCTAGAATAATCTCCAGCTTTATCATGTCACTTTATTATGCAGATACTTTTGATTGTTTATACTGTACTAAAGTCCAAATTTAACTCTCCATAATCTGATTCCCTCTCACCCTTTCAGCTTGCCTTTCTAGATTTAGTGTCCAGCAAAATCAGTGGCTCTTTATTTGGTAAAGTTTATTTACTGTTCCCTTTTTACAGGTCAGAGATTTATTGACTGCTTTTCTTTTTTAATTCTATTGCTTCAGACAGTATGATTTCTGATGAAATATTTTCAGTCTTCATTCTGTAGGGCTTCCAGAAAATAAAAAATAATATGGAGTTGATAGAATGGTAATGAACATTTGGTGCACATCTTTAAATTTTTTAAAAATTTTTATTTTCGTTTTTACAGATTTTGGCAGTACCAGTGCAGTTTTGGTACGTGGGTATATTGTGTAGTGGTGAAGTCTGGGCTTTTAGTGTACCCATCACCCGAATAGTGAACATTGTACCCAATAGGTAACCTTTCAACAAATCTTTAGTCTCTCATTCAAAACATTTCATTGAGTATTTACATTATGCTCAAGTGGTGACCAAGAAGGATATGGCTCCTACTATCTTGAATGTATAAACACAGAAGGAGGCATTACATAAAAATTACATAGCCATTAAATATATGATTATACAAAGAATGAATTTACCACAAAATGAGAGTTTTAAGGGCTATGAAACACAAATTAGAGTGCATGAGAGCAAATAATGATGAGGAGTGGGGTAAGAGTGGGCTTTAATATAGACTGGGAATTCAGGGAAGAATTTCTCAAGCAAGAATTTCCATTTCCACCGAAACATGAAGAATGAGATCAAGTTGGAGAAGCAAAGAGAGTGAATGAGGGAAGAAGAAGAGTTGATCCAGGCAGAGGGATTAGTGCGGTGAAAGGAAGAAAGGATCTAGAAGTTTTGCAGCGACTGAGAAGAGGGTGAAATGCTGAGCCAGGAGACGTTGGGGGAAATTATAGAATATTGTACATAAAAAGCTTTGAGAAAGTACACTCTGACAGCACCTCATCTCTGCAGAATTTCCAGTCTATAATAAGTCAAAGCTTTTGTTTTTAGGGAAACCCTTCTATTTTGTAAAATTTTTACTTAGAGAACAATATACAAATAATTGTGTATTAATAACAGTGTTTACTTTCTTTGTTTTAGAGATGTAATGAATTAGTGGATTGTGGATTGAGTTTGAGCATTCCTCAAACCACTGACTTTTTAAGTAAAATTAAATTTATTGTGGTTTCTTATTCTAGGAATTTGACCTTATTTTCCCTATGGGAAGAAGTGGGTTCTTTTGTGTGTGTTTTAGTTTTTTTAAGTGCAAACTCAATCTCAAGAAATAGCTGGATTCCAGAAATCCCTGGAATAGTGGACAAAGGGAACTTTGAATTATTTAACTTTGATCCATTTAAAGAAGACAACGTAACTTCTTAGATTAGGTGATTAAAACAGTCTTTTATTTCTATAAATTCATTTGAGGTAATGGAAGAAAGTAGAAGATATATAAAAGGTGGGGGTTTAAAACTTGAAGATAAAATTAAAATTCTTTTTCTTAAAAACTTTGACCTAAAAAAGCTACTCTACGCAGCAGGGGAAAAATAATGGAGCTAGAATGAGTTACGTGACTCTGTTCTATTCCTGTCAACAGGAAGGATGCAGAAAATTTTTTCTTTCTTTCTTTTTTTTCCCTTTGGCAAGATCTCCTCCTAGCTTCCTATGGTTGGAAATGGGCAATAAATGGCAGGGTATCCAGTGATCTCTTTCTAGGCCTCTTGGTTACTAGCGTTGGCAGGGACACTACTCTCCTTTTCTTTCTTCTTATTTTTAGAGTGTTCTCTTTTTTTTCCTTTATTTCTTTTTCAGGCTTGTGGGGAAAGCAAGGGCCTGTCATTATCAGGGAGTGAGGTGAACCACAGGGGTTGGTTTCCCAAGAATCCGGACGCAGCTGCCAACCTAGTGGGTCAGAGTCATCGTCTTTATTACTGAGGGCGGTTTTCCTGTGAAAGTGAGACTTCCTTTCAATTAACACTCACATGGTCACGGGCGCTGTTACGTTTCTCCCTCTATCAGTTAATGAGAAAATAGACTATTCGTCCTTATTCCCTTCTGCAAATAATGCCCTATGGTTTAACTGCAAAGCAAAGTGCTAAGTAATTTCTGAAGACGAGAGGTCATTACATTTTCTCTGGTGTTTTATAGTGATTCGCCAAATACTTTTTGTTGGCTTCAGCTAAGAGCAGGATTTTCCCCCTTCTACTAATGAACAGAAGAAGTAATCTATTATTTTAAAAGGCTTTGGAATTCCTGAAAAAGAAATTTGTTGCACCTTATAGGTTTGGGTCAGACTGAGTTTATTTGGAGAGGCTAAAAGAGAGAGAAACAACAAGGATAATAATAGTTTTCTAGTTGATGACCATCTACTTCTATACATATTAAATGCAATCTATATATAACGAGTTGCTATAAGAACTCTTGCAACCATCTCCCCTCCCTGGCTGGGTGTGGTGGCTCACGTCTATAATCCCAGCACTTTGGGAGGCCAAGGCAGTAGATCACCTGAGCTCAAGAATTCAAGAGCAGCCTGGCTACCATGGCAAAGCCCTGTCTCTACAAAAAATGCAAAAATTAGCCGGGTGTGGTGGTGCGTGTTGGTTGTCGCAGCTACTTGGGAGGCTGAGATGGGAGGATTGCTTGAGTGCAGGAGGTAGAGGCCTCAGTGAGCCCAAGATCACACCACTGCACTCCAGCCTGGGTGACAGGGAGAGAGTCTGTCTCAAAAAAAAAAACAAAAAACAAAAAACAAAAACAAAATATGAAGTAACTTTATCTTTGGGGGACACTCTTTTTTGGGAGGGACCAATTTCCTCAGGGCAAACTAAACAGAATCCACTCACCCATTTTATTTTGTATTAAAGTGCAATGACCCCTTTTCAATGACTGTGGATTCTGTAACTAAGTGTGCACCTACAGGTCCTGGATACTTGAGCTTGATTTTCCCACTTTCTTGGCTGGAGGTGCATTGCTTCCTCTAAAGAGTTATGTCTCCTAGCTATTGTTCCAGTCTTGTGAAGTATTTGAACATCATTCGAAAGACTGTGGTAGAGAGCTGTGAAAAATTAAATAATTGATGTTCTGACTAGCCCAAGGGTGAAGAAAGTGTTTTTCTGTCCAAGTATAAACATGATAATTTTGTATTTAGGTGACAGGATATTGTGCCTCTACCTCCTAGTGGCTGGAAGGATGTAGTTTAATAGGTGTCTGGTATTATGTTTTAAAATACTGTTGTCTATGAGTCCCTTGGTTTTAAAAATGTATGCCTTCTCATAAGATAAACTGTCTAAGTTGCATCACTGAATTCATGACTGTTTGGGGACAGGTGCTCATTCGTATTAGACGCCTGAGGTTTTTTGTTTGTTTGTTTTGTTTTTTTTTTGTTTTGAGACAGAGTCTCACTCTGTCACCCAGGCTGGAGTGCAGTGGCATGATTTTGGCTCACTGCAACCTCCAACTCCTGGATTCAAGTGATTGTCCTGCCTCAGCCTCCTGAGTAGCTGGGATTGCAGGCACGCATGACCACGCCTGGCTAATTTTTTATATTTTTGGTAGAAACAGGGTTTCACCATGTTGGTCAGGCTGGTCTCGAACTCCTGACCTCAAGTGATCCACCTGCCTTGGACTCCCAAAGTGCCGGGGTTACAGGTGTGAGCCGCCGCGTCTGGCCTAGACCCCCCAGTTTTAATTCATGTGTGATTCTTTCCCTCCAGAGGATATGGTGAGAGTGACATACACTTTCTCTGTGGCTACTTTTTTGTAGTCTGTTTGTTTGGACAAATGAAAACCATACAATTTTATAGAATCTTTGCTTTACTGTCCACTGGTGACATTAATAGTTGTCTGAGATTGATAAAAATTTCTAAGAGCAGCAACTAAATTTCCTAAGGCTCACGCTTTTTCAGACCTCTCTGTTTTGTGGAATATGATTATCAGTGCTTTTGGGTATCAGTCAACCAAGATGGGGCAAGAATTTTAACCGTCTTTAATTCCATTATTAGGAATAAATCTAAAGTCTCAGAAGTTCAGACCTGAAAGATACTTTAAAGATCTTGTCAAATTTCTTATTAAGCAAATAAGAAAAGAGAAAGGTGAAGCGTCTCAGATAAAGCCACATAGGCAGTGCGAATGCCAGGTTGCAGGCTAGCTGTCGTATTGGGATCTGCATTGTACTATGTGACAGCGTCTATGTAAAGAAGCTTCCACCTCACAGAAGCCTGATACTTGGCCAGATGTTTTATAGACAAGATGACGTTGGCAGACTCCCAGCTTGAATCCTTGTGCTACCTCTTAATAGCAGTGTGACTTTGCGAGTATATTAAACCTCTTTAAGCCTCATTTTTTTCTCAGTTGTAAAAGTATGATAGTAATAATCTCTACCTCTTAGGATCATTGTGGAAATTAGATCAGGCAATTGATGTAAAAATTTAGCCCATAGTAAGTACTCTCAAAATGTTCGTTATTATTGGGCTCAATTTCATTAATCATTTAATCTGTTTGAAAGTCATTATGTTATAAATTCTAATTATCAACCTAGTAACCTCTTAGGAGTTCGCCCCATTCATCCAATATTTTTATTAAACGTCTACTATGTGTGAGACACTGTGCTGAGTCCTTGGCAAAATAGAAATATGAATGAGAAGTAATACTGGCCCTCAGACTGTGTGTGTGTGTGTATGTAAGTAACATGTGATGGGGATAAAGGAAGTGGTAGAAGTAGGGTTTGATGATTTTTACTAGTGATTATTATCTTGCTCTGTCTCTACACTCCCTGATAGTGGCATGTAATTTACTATTTGTCCTTTGAGAGTTTCTCTCCCAGAAACTTCACTGAATTTTGAAAATTTCCAATGACCTCTTAGAACTCTTGGTCATCCTCTAACAGAGGTTCATCCACCACCTATTTTGGGGAGCCTGTTAAGACCATCAATTACTCCTCCTTTCCCCATCTGAACTGTCTTCTGCTTTCTACCTGCACGTAGGAGCAAGACTACCTAGTGGACGTTATCAATTATAATTTCTGAGAATGTAAGTACCCAAGGAAAAGGGCAGATTATTTTCACTGGCAGTTTCTATCAAACATTTTTCTTAAAGTTTCTGCACCATGAAGTCACAGAGCAGAAATACCCCCACTCCTGGGAAATCTTCCGTCATCCAGCAGTATCTCCACTCATTCTAGGGCTGTGAGTTCTCGTTAGGTGGGGGTTATCCCGTCTCCTGTAAACAGATATTATGTTCTTAACCTTTTCTCTTTAGTACTATTTGCTGATGTATTACTGAATTTCTTTTCTTGCTGTTAAAAATACCTGGGTCTCTTTCTTTCTTTAAGAAAGTACCAAGTGGTCTCCACTCCCATTTATTTATAATGTCATCTCATTAAGAAAGAAAAAGAAGCATCTTTATCTTCTTTTCAAGGATAAACTCATGGAACATGTATATACATCTTTATACCCATATTTCCTTACCCCTGCTCCCCCAAGCCCTACCAGCCTCAGCCTTGCAATTGCCATTTGACAGTAACTACTTATACCATGGTCTGTACCCAATGTTTTTGCTTCTGATTTTGCCCTCCGAAACATTAGTCATTTATGGCTTCAGTGTCAGTGATGGCAGAGCTTTTTGTTTATCCTCATGTCACTGCTTCTTTCTGTTTTCCAGCAGTGAGTATCCATGACAGTTCTCTTTGCTACCCTTGGAAATGTAACCTCTGACATGGTTCCATGTTATCAGCCCTGTCTAGATGACTCTTAAATCCATATATACAGCTTTTAGTGTAACCGACACATGTCTGACATAACACTTATCAGAAGTCTCTCCACTTGAATATCCCAAAACCTTAGGTTGTGTCATATGAAAGTATTAATTTAATAGGTAAAAATGGTTAAATGGCAATTGTACATGATGCAACCTAATATTTATGTTCCCAAACTGAAGTTAGTTGTTTTTCTCCAAACCTGCATTTTCCCCAACTAGCCTATTATTATCATTGACAACTCTGGACACTTGTTTACCAGGCTTAGGATACTGGAGTCATCTGTAACATCTTTCTCCTTTGTTCATACCTCCATTTCTCCTGTAAGTGAGAAGGCTGTTAACTGATCTCTGATTTTTTTTTCTTCTTCCTCACCGTGCTATCCCTGGATTGCCATAATGAAGCTTGCATGCCCGTTTTTATATTCTGATGTATGCTCTGAAGCAGCGATTCTTAGGTAGTACTGGTTTGTTCATTGTTCTTTCCTTGAAGAGTCTTTTGTCATCTCTTGTTTGAAGTTAAAATGCTTGTGATTAGATTATTTTCTTACTTGATTTTTTCAGCTTATATCTCCTATTGTACCCTCAGTTTATTATTCTAGTTCAATAAACCACAGTTTAATTTTGGTAAGCTCTGCTTTTTAAATCTGTAAATTGGTACTAATAATATTAACAATCTTATAAGATTGTGGTTAGGATTAATTTAATACCTACAAATCACTTAGAATAGTGTCTGGGACATAGTGAGCCCTTATTAAATGTTAATTATTTTGAAAAAAATTAGAAGATTCATTATCATCTTGTGATGAGGTCAGATTTCTTTTATTGTTTTCTGTATTTTGCCAAACAATAAAACATCTCAAAACCCACAGCTTTTAAAAGATTTATGTTTAATTCTGGGTCTGTGAAAAACTTTTGGTTAATTCTCACTCGTCTTGATTTAATTTCATCCTCCTTAATTGTAGTGTTCCTGAATGATGATTTAAAAAAAGAAAGATAAGAAAACATGTATTTTTTTAGAAGGTGTTGAATATTAAGTATTCTAATAAAGGGTTGCTATGAAGAAAATCTTTTGGTAAAGGTGATTCTCAAACTTTAGTTTGCTGAAGTGGCCCAAGAAATATTGTCAGGGATTTGCAGTGCGGTAATGTCTTTGAAGTCTAGTCGCCTGCCTTTAATTTTGCAGTAAGCGCCTAATCTCATTAGATTTCATACACTCTGTGTTTGCACTTGCACAAAAGCTGTCCAAACAAAGCCAAAATGTTGACACCACCGTCCTCTGATGGCATTTAGAATGAATATATTAAACACACTTGCACTAGCATTGCATTAAGCTAAGAAATAAATTTTGAACTTTGAACTCAGCAGGATAAAAAAGCTTTACTTGATAGCTGAGAAATTGTGTTGCGGTATCGTGTAGGGAATTCATTGTGTTGTTCAGAGAATCCAAACATGCAAACATTCTCTACATACAGTAGGTACCGCACAAGTAAAGAATTAAAGTAAAGAGCAGTCCTCAAATCCTGTTGTTAGGGACCTAAATGGAAGGTAAAGTGGGCTGGTGGATTTGCTTTGAAATTCACTGAATAAACTTTGATTAAATTCACTTCAGAGAAGGGCTCACAATGAAAGAATATCTCCTAGTTACTGTGTGAATGAGAGTATGTCTTCTCTTCAATTCACTTCGCTAATTTACAAATTTAGAAATTCTCTTTAAAACTGGCAGTCATCTTTTATTGAAGATTTGGAATCTGACGATTATAACAAGAGTTCAAATGATAACTTATTTGTCTCTTCTCATAAAATGAAGATAGCAACGAGGCTGGAATTGAGGACTAACTAAATCTAGTGGCTAGGAGTATTTAATGTTTTCTAATTGTATAGTAACTAAAAGAAATAGACTTATCCATAAAATACGTATACATGTTTATAAACCTACATATCTGGAATATGACCACCAATTAAGAAGTATATGCCAACAGCCTTCCATCAAGGAAAATAGTGACTACACAGCCCATATAGTGAAGTTCGTGCACGTTACTTACTAAAAGTCTCTTAGTTCCTTACTATGCTTGCTTTTTAAAGATGTTATTTGCTTGGGTTTTTGCTTTTGGCTTATATTAAGTGATTTCATAACAAGCACTATTTGGAATGTATTACATTAGCTATTGTCAGAATGCCATTGAAGACATTATTCTATCCTATATTACCCTTCTTTATGAATACAATGAAAAAATTCTCTTAGGTCTTAATATAAAGAGTGGTAGTACTTTTTCTGAATAGCCGGTGTGTTTTTATTTTCTGAGCATTGTGAACCTGTAACTAATGGAATGCCTTTTTATGTTTGCTTTGGCTTCCAGGAAATCCAGAGCTCTATTTGCTACCTAGCAGTAGCAATTACAGAGAGCTACAGAGCATGCAGTCTGCGTGTGTTACCTACATTGGCTTTATTATTTATCTATTCTTATTTTCCTTTTGTTCAAATTCCTTCAAAATTATTCTTTTGTAATTGCATAATTTTAAAAAGCCACCATACATCCTTTGTGGAAAGGGATAAGTGTATACACATTTATAAATTTATGCATAAGTACATTTATAGATTCATACTTATGGCATGGGTGGTTTCCCAAACTATAGCAAATTAGAAGCCACAAATTAGGAGAGGGATGATTGCTAGAGAAAGGGCACTAAGAACATCAATGGATGTGACAACTGATAAACTCTACTGAGGACACCAGAAGACTATCATTAAAAAGACAAGTGTGGGAACTCAAAAAGCACAGTTACCTAAGATCATGTATACAGGGCCAAAAAACTCTGCATGTCTCTCTGATCCAAGAAGTAGTAAGGTGCTATGATTGCTGTCTTAAAATGACCTCAACAGTAAAATAAGATAATACTATACTCCACATACTCTAACAGGACAATGTTCTGTTTATTATCAGTTAGAAATATGTCCCCTACCCTACCCCAAAAATGGTTCTCTTTAAAAGACTGAACTTCAGGTATTCAAAAAACTAACTTAGCAGAAAGAAAACCCTTACTTGTTCTTTTAAAAGCACCACATGTAAAACATCTGTTGCATGACCTGGTTAGAAATCATTACTTTGCTTCCCTACAAACCAATATTGCATCACCTGAACTGATCTGTCTTCAAAGTTAACTGAAGCCCATTGAGGGTAAGACTATGAGGATGATTCATTATTCATGGAGGGGAGATTTAGTTACCAAGGACTGAGTGAGAATTTGGCTCAGATGTAAGTGATAATATAATATAATATAATATAATATAATATAATATAATATAATATAAAATAGTAATAGCAATAGCAATAATGGCAGCTAACGTGCCTCTCTTTGGCTCAACTACTTTTCTTGGTCTCGTTCTGTTGTGTGGGCTGGAGTGCAGAGGCATAATCTCAGCTCACTGCAGTCTTGATCCCCTGGGCTCAAGCGATCCTCCCGCCTCAGCCTCTTGAGTAGCTGGAACTACAGGCACACACCACCATGCCCAGCTAATTTTTTTTTTTTTTTTTAAAGACAGAGTTTCACCATGTTGCCCAGGCTGGTCTTAAACTCCTGGGCTCAAGCTATTCTCCTGCCTCAGCCTCCCAGTGTGCTAGGATTACAGATATGAAACACTGCGCCCAGCTACTTTTGTTTTAATAAGGTGGTAGAAAGTCCATGGCTCCCTGGCCTGCATGAGGAGGGGTGCACGTGGCAGCGAGAAACAGATATTTGATTCTCAACTTGTGAGTGAATGAAGTCAATAGAACGATTACTTGAGCCAGTGTGGCATAGTGCCTAAAAGCATGGACTCTAGAACAGAAATACTAGGTTTAAATCTTGGCTTCACTACTTGCTGGCTGTGTGATCTTAGACAAGTTACTTAATTTCTCTGTGTCTTAGTTTTGCCAGCTTTAAAATTGAGATAGCAATATTTCATACCACAAAGGGTTGTGAGAGTTAAATGAGTTACCATAAATAAAGTGCTTAAAACAATGCCTGGCTATATTAAACATTATTTAAATGATGTTATTTTTATCATTAAATATTACCACTAAGGTCAGAAGATGCAAGAATTTGTTTTGAGTTCTAAGGTAATATAAACATCCCCTTTCTTTTCACATTGCATTATATTTCTCTTTATATGACGTTAAATTTGCAAATATGTGAGTATCCTTATCCTATTCTATTCATATGCCTCTGAAAAAGGGGGAGGGTTCTGGTGAAATAGATTTGTGTCTTGGCAATAAAAGTTTGGGGGTCTATTAAGAATAATTTCATATATCAAACCACAGATCTCACTTTTAAAAGTTAAATTTAATTTAAATGTGGTTTTAATCTTATTATAAAAGTAACCTAATCACATTACAAAAATTTGTCTGTTCTTTATCTAGTTCAATTCCATGAGCAAAACCAAACCACCATTATGGAATAAATGATATTATGTGTTTGTAAGTAGGTTTTTTTTTTTTTTTTTAATGGCATATGGGTGTGTATGGATAGGTGTATGTGTTTGTTACAGTGATTCTCACACGTTCTTTTTCTTGCCACACTTGAACATGGTTAAAATATTCCCATAAACATTTTCTGGCATGAAACTATATTTTAGCTCTTCACTAAAATCATTGCAAATTTGAACATCTTAACAGATGACTTGCAACTCAGCATCAACATGTTAATGCATTACTAGTTAATGGTCATAGTAATGTTGAATGGACAAGTTTATATTCTGCCTTTTCAATTAATATTATTCATAAGCATTTTTTATGTAATTATGAATTTCAGAAATTATTATTATAAAAATCTTTCAAATATACACACAAAAAGGGAAACTATAATGACTCTACATACACCTCACCCAGATTAAACAATTATCCACATTTTACAACATTTACTTCATCCCTCTCTTTTCTCTCTCTTTGGTAGAAGCATTTTTTTTTTTTTTTTGAGACAGAGTGTTCCTCTGTCGCCTAGGCTGGAATGCAGTGGTGTGATCTCCGCTCACTGCAACCTCTGCTTCCTAGTTCAAGCGATCCTCTCTCCTCAGCCTCCCAAGTAGTTGGGATTACAGGTGCCTGCCACCACACCCAGCTAATTTTGATATTTTTAGTAAACATGGGGTTTCACAATGTTGGCCAGGCTGGTCTTGAACTCCTGACCTCAAGTGATCCACCTGCCTCAGCCTCCCAAAGTGCTGGGATTACAGGCATGAGCTACGGTGCCTGGGGTAGAAGCATTTTAAAGCAAATCCCAGGCATTGTGATATTTTGACATTTTATCTCTAAACATTTCAGCATGAGTCTCTAAAAAATCAGTTAAGTTTATGGCATAACCACCACAATACCTTTATTACACTAAACAGAATTAACATCTAACTCAGGCTATATTCAATTTCCCTGAAAGACTCAGACAGGTCTTTCCAAGTCTGTTTGCTTTGGAATCCAACAAAATCTACACATTGCATATAGTTGCGTGTCTCTTTAAATCTTTTAAATCTAGAACTGTGTCATCCAATATGGTAGCCACTGACCAAAAGTGGATTTTTAAATTTAAATTATTAAAATGAAATGAGATTAAGAAAGTCAGACCATAAGTCACACTAGCTACATTTCAAGGGCTCAGTAGTGACCGCCATATTGAACAGCACAGATGCGGAACATTTCCATCATCACCAAACGTTCAATGAAACACGGAACTCTTCGAGAGATGAACTCCTCCTTCCCTTCCCCTAGATCACCAGATTATTAAAGAAGCTAAATCAATTGTCCATAGCTCTTGAGTTGCTTACTTATGGACAGTTTGTCTTGTTCCTTTCAATCTGGTTTTTCCTATAAATTAGAAGTGTCATTGAAAAGCTTGATTCAAGTTTTACTGTTTTGTGGGAGTTGTGGGGAGGCAGGAATACTTCATAGGTGGTGCTGTGTATTTCAATAATCAGGATTTTGTGATAGATTTTATTTCATTGAGTGAATGTACAAGAATATTTTACTAAAGTTTTATTTTATTATTGGATATTTAGCTTGTTACTGTTTTTTCAGTTCGTATCAAGTGTTGTCACGAGTATTTCTGTGAATAGAAATTTTTTTTTTAAATATTTAGAGTATTTCTATAGGATAGATGACCAGAAAAGAAAATTCTACATTAAAGCTATTAACAGTTTTATGGTTTTGGATTTGTATTGTATTGTTTAATTATTTTTCAAAAGGATTGTACCAATTGATGCTGCTCCCAGTAATATGTGGGTGCCAGTTTTACCACATCTTCAGTAGCATCACATATTATCACGGAAATAACAGAGTTTTAAAAAACTTAATAGTGTCCTGAAATTCAAATGAGTTTTTCTTCAGTTCTTTTTTATTCCCTAATGTCTTGGGCAGGGTATACCAATGAGGTGCTTCTTCCAGCAAGGAACGGTTTCCAACATCTTAGACCTGAAGACAGGATGCACCAGGAAGCTTTGCCCTGAGCCCTTCCTGCCTAGATCCTTTGGGCTAATAATCCTTTTTCTCTCTTTATGATTCATTCTGAGAAGGCTTAGTGGTTAATCTTCTATTTCCAGTTTTATGCTCTGTTCCTCCCCCTCGCCTAGATCTGAAACATCCTTTCCTTCAACAATTCAAATGTCTTGGCTATTCATTTTCCCCTTTGGTTGAGAAAGCTTTAGTTGTCAATTCTATTCCCTTGTCAGCAACAATTTTTATTCTTACTGGCTTAGTCAGGCTGTCTGCCCTGGCTTTCTTTATAAGTGTTTTTGTGTAGAATTTTGCCTCCTAGGAAGCCCACTGTAGCATAACATAATTAAGTGACAATATATGAGGTGCCAGGACTTTACAAGCAGTTAATGACTGGTCAGAAGATTTATAAGCAAGAGGTGAAATCATAGTGAACCAAACGCTCAAGTTCTATATAAATAAAAAATAAATAAAATTAATGTGGTTCAAATTGTTGTTTAACAGTTATTTGAAAAGAAGTACATGAAAACATGCATATGAAAAATCTTGAAATGCAATTGCACATTCACTAACACAATTCCATCTGTGCCTCGTATTTCCTTTTCTGGACTCCCCTATTTGTGTGCCTCCCATAACCGTCTCCCTCAGCATTTGCTTTCCAGCCTGCTCACCTCTGGCACTACTTTAATTCTTCATTAACTCCCCCTTACATTTTCAGTAAAAATAAAATGGGTGTAACTGAAGTTAGAATCTGACTCTTTATACAAAGCTACACATGTAAGATGCTAATGAGCACAGAAAATGTCTATCATGGGAAAGTTAAAATTGCAATGAGAAACCTAACCTCAGAATTTCCTGCTGCTCTGTCTCTTGAGTTAATGTTTTAATTTGATGTTCTTATTTGGCTTTAAATGAAAAGTTAGAGCAGAGGTAGAAAAGAACAAATAAACAAACAAACACAAAAGACCTACATACAACTTATTATGGTTGTGATGTAGTTAAGACCACACAACAGCACATAACTCTCAAATGGTTGTGCTGAGTGTTTGTAGAATCTTATAACCTCGACCAGACTATCTGACTGAATACTTACAAGGATTGCACTGCAAATCCTTAGTGATTTACAAAGTGATTTTTGAATTCCTGATAGTTGTATCATAGCTTCAACTCTTATTTTCCATTTTTTCAGGAGCTCAAAAACAGGCATGTGGAAAGGTCTACTTAAAAAAAAAGTTCAGCTGAATTGATACTCTATACAAGGAACTATCTTAACTCAATTTTCAATCCAAGAAAATATCCCTACCACACTCCAAATGAACTTAAAGTGGTTGAACATCTCATATTGGCTTGGAAAAAGAGTTTAGCGATTTTAGAATGAGCTATTTCCTTCTAAAGGCATCATCTGGCACAAAGATATTAATTGTAAGTATGTAATTAGTGAGAATGTAATGAGGATTACTGGAAGATGGGCATCTTATCTATACTATTCTAGCATTCATTCTTTTCTATATTTCATGATTTTTTAAAATTATACTTTAAGTTCTGGGACACATGTGCAGAATGTGCAGGTTTGTTACATAGGTATACATGTGCCATGGTGGTTTGCTGCACCTATCAACCCATAATCTACATTAGATATTTCTCCCAATGCTATCCCTCCCCTTGCACCCCACCCCTCGACAGGCCCCAGTGTGGGATGTTCCCCTCCCTGTGCCCATATGTTCTCACTGTTCGACTCCCACTTATGAGTGAGAACATGTGGTGTTTGGTTTTCTGTTCCCGTGTTAGTTTGCTGAGAATGATGGTTTCCAGTTTCATCTATGTCCCTGCAAAGGACATGAGCTCATTCTTAATTATGGCTGCATGGTATTCTATGGTGTATATGTGCCACATTTTCTTTATCCAGTGTATCATTGATGGGCATTTGGGTTAGTTCCAAGTCTTTGCTATTGTGAATAGTGCTGCAATAAACATATGTGTACATGTATCTTTACAGTAAAATGATCTACGATCTTTTGGGTATATACTCAGTAATGGGATTGCTGGGTCAAATGGTATTTCTGGTTCTGGATCTTTGAGGAATCGCCATACAGTCTTCCACAATGGTTGAACTAATTTATGCTTCCACCAACAGTGTAAAAGTGTTCCTATTTCTTCACAGCCTTGCCAGCATCTGTTGTTTCCTGACATTTTAATGATCACCGTTCTAACTGGCGTGAGATGGTATCTCATTTTGGTTTTGATTTGCATTTCTCTAATGACCAGTGATGATGAGCTTTTTTTCATATGTTTGTTGGCTGCATAAATGTCTTCCTTTGAGAAGTGTCTGTTCATATCCTTCACCCACTTTTGGATGGGGTTATTTGTTTTTTTCTTGTAAATTTGTTTGAGTTCCTTGTAGATTCTGGATATTAGATCTTTGTCAGATGGATGGATTGTAAAAGTTTTCTCCTATTCTGTAGTTTGCCTGTTCACTCTGATGATAATGTCTTTTGCTGTGCAGAGCTCTTTAGTTTGATTAGACACCATTTGTCAATTTTGTGTTTTGTTGTCATTGTTTTTGGTTTTTGAGTCATGAAGTCTTTGCCCATGCCTATGTCCTGAATGGTATTGCCTAGGTTTTCTTCTAGGGTTTTTATGGTTTTAGGTTTTACACTTAAGTTTTTCATCCATCTTGAGTTAATTTTTGTATAAGGTGTAAGAAAGGGGTCCAGTTTCAGTGTTCTGCATATGGCTAACCAGTTTTCCCAACACCATTTATTAAATGGGGAATCATTTCCCCATTGCTTGTTTTTGTCAGATTTTTCAAAGATCAGATGGTTGTAGATGTGTGGTGTTATTTCTGAGGCCTCTGTTCTGTTCCATTGGTGTATATATCTGTTTTGGTACCAGGACCATACTGTTTTGGGTACTGTAGCCTTGTAGTATAGTTTGAAGTCAGGTAGTATGATGCCTCCAGCTTTGTTCTTTTTCATTAGGATTGTCTTGGCTATTTGGGGTCTTTTTTGGTTCCATATGAAATTTAAAGTAGGTTTTTCTAATTCTGTGAAGAAAGTCAGTGGTAGCAATAGTGTTGACTCTATAAATTACTTTGGGCAGTATGGGCATTTTCACGATATTGATTCTTCCTATCCATGAGCATGGAATGTTTTTACGTTTGTTTGTGTCCTCTCTTTTTTCCTTGAGGAGTGGTTTGTAGTTCTCCTTGAAGAGGTCCTTCATGTTCCTTGTAAGTTGGATTCCTAGGTATTTTATTTTCTTTGCAGCAATTATGAATGGGAGTTCACTCATGATTTGGCTCTCTGTCTATTACTGGTGTATAGGAATGCTTGTGATTTTTGCACATTGATTTTGTATCCTGAGACTTTGCTGAAATTGCTTATCAGATTAAGGAGTTTTTGGGCTNTGCATATGGCTAACCAGTTTTCCCAACACCATTTATTAAATGGGGAATCATTTCCCCATTGCTTGTTTTTGTCAGATTTTTCAAAGATCAGATGGTTGTAGATGTGTGGTGTTATTTCTGAGGCCTCTGTTCTGTTCCATTGGTGTATATATCTGTTTTGGTACCAGGACCATACTGTTTTGGGTACTGTAGCCTTGTAGTATAGTTTGAAGTCAGGTAGTATGATGCCTCCAGCTTTGTTCTTTTTCATTAGGATTGTCTTGGCTATTTGGGGTCTTTTTTGGTTCCATATGAAATTTAAAGTAGGTTTTTCTAATTCTGTGAAGAAAGTCAGTGGTAGCAATAGTGTTGACTCTATAAATTACTTTGGGCAGTATGGGCATTTTCACGATATTGATTCTTCCTATCCATGAGCATGGAATGTTTTTACGTTTGTTTGTGTCCTCTCTTTTTTCCTTGAGGAGTGGTTTGTAGTTCTCCTTGAAGAGGTCCTTCATGTTCCTTGTAAGTTGGATTCCTAGGTATTTTATTTTCTTTGCAGCAATTATGAATGGGAGTTCACTCATGATTTGGCTCTCTGTCTATTACTGGTGTATAGGAATGCTTGTGATTTTTGCACATTGATTTTGTATCCTGAGACTTTGCTGAAATTGCTTATCAGATTAAGGAGTTTTTGGGCTGAGATGATGGGGTTTTCTAAATATACAATCATGTCATCTGCAAACCGAGACAATTTGATTTCCTCTGTTCCTATTTGAATACCTTTATTTGTTTCTCTTGCCTGATTGCCCTGGCCAGAACTTCCAATAGTATGTTGAATAGGAGTGGTGAGAGAGGGCATCCTTTTCTTCTACCTGTTTTCAGATGGAATGCTTCCAGATTTTGCCCATTCAGTATGATATTGGCTGTGGGTTTTTCATAAATAGCTCTTATTATTTTGAGATATGTTCCATCAGTACCTAGTTTCTTGAGTGTTTTTAGCATGAAGGGGTGTTGAATTTTATCCAAGGCCTTTTCTGCATCTATTGGGATAATCATGTGGTTTTTGTCATTGGTTCTGTTTATGTGATGGGTTATGTTTATTGATTTGTGTATGTTGAACCAGCCTTGCATCCCAGGGATGAAGCCAACTTTATCATGGTGGATAAGCTTTCTGATGTGCTGCTGGATTTGGTTTGCCAGTATTTTGTTGAGGAATTTTGCATCGATGCTCATCAGAGATATTGGTCTGAAATTTTCTTGTTTTGTTGTATCTCTGCCAGCAAAGATTTGGTATCAGGATGCTGCTGGCCTCATAAAATGAGTTAGGGATGAATCCCTCTTTTTCTATTGTTTGGAATAGTTTCAGAAAGAATGGTACCAGCCCCTGTTTGTACCTCTGGTAGAATTTGGCTGTGAATCCGTCTGGTCCTGGGCTTTTTTTGGTTGGTAGGCTATTCATTACTACTTCAATTTCAGAACTTGTTATTAGTCTATTCAGGGATTTAACTTCTTCCTGGTTTAGTCTTGGGAGGGTGTATGTGTCTAGGAATTTATGCATTTCTCCAAGATTTTGTAGTGTATTTGTGTGGAGATGTTTATTGTATTCTCTGATGGTAGTTTGTATTTCTGTAGGATTGATGGTGATATCCCCTTTATCATTTTTTGTTGTGTCTATTTGATTCTTCTCTCTTCTCTTCTTTATTAGTCTGGCTAGTGGTCTGTCTTTTAATCTTTACAAAAAACCAACTCTTGGATTAATTGATGTTTTTGAAGGGTTTTTTCGTGTCTCTATCTCCTTCAGTTCTGCTCTGATCTTAGTTATTTCTTGTCTTCTGCTAGCTTTTGAATTTGTTTGCTCTTGCTTCTCTAGGTCTTTTATTTGTGATGTTAGGGTATCAATTTCAGATGTTTCTTGCTTTCTCATTTGGGCATTTTAGTACTATAAGTTTCCCTCTAAACACTGCTTTAGCTGTGTCCCAGAGGTTCTGGTACTTTGTCCCAGAGGACTCTGGTACCCAGAGGTCCTTGTCCTCATTGGTTTCAAATAACTTATTTATTTCTGCCTTAATTTCGTTATTTACTCAGTAGTCATTCAGGAGCGGATTGTTCAGTTTCCATGTAGTTGTGTGGTTTTGAGTGAGTTTCTTAATCCTGAGTTCTAATTTGATTGCACTGACTGTTATGATTTCCATTCTTTTGCATTTGCTGAGGAGTGTTTTAGTTCCAATTATGTAGCTGATTTTAGAACAAGTGCTATGTGATGCTAAGAAGAATATATATTCTGTTGATTTGGGGCAGAGAGTTCTGTGGATGTCTATTAGGTCCGCTGGTCCACAGGTAAGTTCAAGTCTTGAATATCCTTGTTAATTTTCTGTCTTGTTGATCTGTCCAATATTGACAGTGGGGTGTGAAAGTCTCCCACTATTATTGTGTGGGAGTCTAAGTCTCTTTGTACATCTCTAAGAACTTGCTTTATGAATCTAGGTGCTCCTGTATTCGGTGCATGTATATTTAGGATAGTTCTTCTTGTTGCATGGATCCCTTTACCATTATGTAATGCCCTTCTTTGTTTTTTTGATCTTTGTTGGTTTAAAGTTTGTTTTATCAGACTCTAGGATTGCAACCCCTGCTTTTTTTTGCTTTCCATTTGCTTGGTAAATCTTCATCTCTTTATTTTGTGCTTATGTGTGTCTTTGCGCATGAGATGGGTCTCCTGAATACAGCACCTATGGGTCTTGACTCTTTATCCAATTTGCTGGTCTGTGCTTTTTAATTGGGGCATTTAGCTCCTTTACATTTAAGGTTAATATTGTTATGTGTGAATTTGATCCTGTCATTATGATGCTGGCTGTTTATCTTGCCCATTAGTTGATGTAGTTTCTTCAAAGTATTGATGGTCTTTACATTTTGGTTTGTTTTTGTGGTGGCTGGTACCGGTTTTCTTTTCCAGATTTAGTGCTTCCTTCAGGAGCTCTTGTAAGGCAGGCTTGGTGGTGACAAAATCTCTCAGCATTTGTTTATCTGTAAAGGATTTTATTTCTTCTTCACTTATGAAGCTTAGTTAGGCTAGATATGACATTCTGGATTGAAAATTCTTTTCTTTAACAATGTTGAATATTGGCCCCCACTTTCTTCTGCCTTGTAGGGTTTTTGCAGAGAGATCCCCTGTTAGCCTGATGGCCTTCCATCTGTGGGTAACCCAACCTTTCTCTCTGGCTGCCCATAACATTTTTTCATTCATTTCAACCTTGGTGAATCTGACATTTATGTGTCTTGGGGTTGGTCTTCTCAAGGAGTATCTTTGTGGTCTTCTCTGTATTTCCTGAATTTGAATGTTGGCCTGTCTTGCTTGGTTGGGGAAGTTTTCCTGGATAATATCCTGAAGTGCGTTTTCCAACTTGGTTCCATTCTCCCCATCACTTTCAGGTACACTAATCAAATGTGGGTTTGGTCTTTTAACATAGTCTTGTCTTTTTTGGAGGCTTTATTCATTCCTTTTCATTCTTTTTTCTCTAATCTTGTCTTCACACTTTATTTTGTTAAGTTGATCTTCAATCACTGATATCCTTTCTTTCACTTGATTGATTTGGCTTTTGAAACTTGTGTATGCTTCATGAAGTTCTTGTGCTATATTTTTCACCTCCATCAGGTCATTTATGTTCTTCTCTAAACTGGTTATTTTAGTTATCAATTCCTCTAACCTTTTATCAAGGTTCTTAGCTTCCTTGCATTGGGTTAGAACATGTTCCTTTAGCTTGGAGGAGTTTGTTATTACCCACCTTCTGAAGCCTGCCTCTGTCAATTCGTGAAACTCATTCTCCGTCCATTTTTGTTTCCTTGCTGGTGAGGAGTTGCGATCTTTTGGAGGAGAAGAGACTTTCTGTTTTTTTGAATTTTCAGCTTTTTTGCGTTGGTTTTTCCTCATCTCAGTGGAGTTATCTGCATTTTATCTTTGCTATTGGTGACCTTCTCATAGAGTTTTTGCGTGGTCATCCTCTTTGTTGATGTTGATACTACTGCTTTCTTTTTGTTAGTTTTCCTTCTAACAGGCCTCTGTTCTGCAGGTCTTTTGGAGTTTGCTGGAGGTTTACTCCAGACCTTGATTGCCTGTTATCACCATCGGACACTGCAGAACAACAAAGATTGCTGCTTGTTCCTTCCTCTGGAAGCTTCATCCCAGAGGGGCACCTGCCAGATGCCAGCCAGAACTCTATTGTATGAGGTGTCTGTTGACCCCTGGTGGGAGGTGTCTCCCCATCAGGAGTCATTTGGGTCAGGAACCCACTTAAGGAGGCAGTCTGTCCCTTAGCAGAGTTTGAGCGCTGTGCTGGGGGATCCACTGCTCTCTTCAGAGACAGCAGGCAGGAACATTTAAGTCTGCTGAAGCTGCACCCACAGCTGCCCCTTCCCCCAGGTGCCCTGTTTCAGGGAGATGGGAGTTTTATCTATAAGCTGCTGATTGGGGCTGCTGCCTTTGTTTCAGAGATGTCCTGCCCAGAGAGGAGGAATCTAGAGAGGCAGTGTGGCTACAGCGGCTTTGTAGTGCTCTAGTTGGCTCTGCTCAGTCCGAACTTCTTGGGGGGCTTTGTTTACAGTGTGAGGGGAAAACCACCTACTGAAGCCTCAGTAATGGTGAATGCCCCTCCCCTCACCAAGCTGGAGCATCCCAGGTCGATTTCAGACTGCTGTGCTGGCAGTGAGAATTTCAAGCCAGTGGGTCTTAGCTTGCTGGGCTCCATTGGGGTGGGATCTGCCGAGCCAGACCACTTGGCTCCCTGGCTTCAGCCCCCTTTCCAGGGAAGTGAAAACTTCTGTCTCGCTGGGGTTCCAGGTGCCACTGGGGTAAGAAAATAAACTCCTGCAGCTGGGTCGATGTCTGCCCAAACAGCCGCCCAGTTTTGTGCTTGAAACCCAGGGCCCTTGTGGTGTAGGCACCTGAGGGCATCTCCTGGTCTGTGGGTTGCAATGACTGTGGGAAAAGTGTTGTATCTGGGTCAGATAGCACTGTCCCTCATGGCACAGTCCCTCACAGCTTCCCCTGGTGAGGGGAGGGAGTTCCCTGACCTCTTGTGCTTCCTGGGTGAGACGACACCCCACTCTGCTTCAGCTCACCCTCCGTGGGCTGCACCCATTGTCTAACCAGTCCCAATGAGATGAACTGGGTACCTTAGCTGAAAATGCAGAAATCACCCACCTTCTGTGTTGGTCTCGCTGGCAGCTGCCGACTGGAGCTGTTCCTATTTGGCCATCTTGCCTGGGAAAACTGCCGATGATGAGATCTTAGAGTAATCAACTCAGAAATGAAACTAATATTCTGAGAACTTTTCATGTTTTCTTTTAGAAGTTAATGAGAGCCAGGTCTTTGATCAATGGGTGAGGGAATTGGTGTGAATGACTTTAGAATTTATAACTGTGTTTAGTGTTTAAGTCTGTTATTGGTATAACTTCCAGGGCTTTTATTGTGATGAGGCCATTTTCAAGGTGGTGTTCCAGCAGGCTCCACTTACCTTTCCTTTCCAAAAACATCTTAGGAAAAAGGATCTGTTGTGAAGTACCAGTAAGCCTGACTGCTGAGACAGATGTGGGTCATTTTGGTATTCATTTTCACAGATGTTTCTCACTCTGGGGGATTTGTTTATAGTCACTGACTTTACTAGGGATTTAGTGAAAAATCAAAATCTCATTTTTTAATATATAAGTGAAGACACATCTGACCCTGGGACACAACTTGCCTCTGACAAGGTTAGGACTGAGCTAGAACCAAAGCATTTGGGTGTTTTTCAGGGGGAATTTCTGTTAACCCATACTAGTCTCATGATTATCCTTCTCACCATGGACATTCCCTGTACAGAGGTAGGAAAAATCCTGTAGGCGCAGAAGTACCTTTTAGTTAGTGGTAAGGATGTTGACACTTTCTTCCTATGAATCAGTCTATTTTTTTCAAATATTGAGTCATGAAAATTTCCTTCTATTAAAACATTGCCTCATCAGTAGCACATGTACAAATGAGCACATATACTGGCCCACTGAAAGTAGATTAGACAGGTCAGTGGGGTAGGTGTGGTGAAGGCACCTTGTTGCAGTGCCACCCGTGTCCACCTCCTTGGGAAGTCCCCAAGTCTCAGATAGAGGTGGGCTCAAATTTTGTCACTTGAAAGTACAGCAATTAATCCAGAAGTGTTAGGGGGCAATTATCAAGCAGGACTTTCCCAGGGCCCACAAGCTATAGCACCTAGATGATATTTGGGTTTCATATCTTGGGTATGGATTTATCAGTCTCAAACTCCAGTATGCAAAAAGTAAAAAAGAATAAAAAGGGGAAGGAAGAAAAGAAGAAAGGAAAGAAAGAGGGAGGGAGGGAGGGAAGAAGGAAGGAAGGAGGGAGGGAAGGAGGGAAGAAAGGGAGGCAGGGAGGAAGGAAGAGAGGGAGGAAGGAAGGAGGGAGGGAAGGAAGGAAAGAAGGAAGGAAGGAAGGAAGGAAGGAAGGAAGGAAGGAAGGAAGGAAGAGGAATAATATTAATTTTTCTATAACTCAACCTGGACTTATCTGGGCCTTTATTTTGAATGGTAGATTTAATCTTTTTCTGGTACACCGTCAATTCCGTAACATCCAAGCATTTCAAGGAGTAAGCATAGTTGAGGCTCCCCACCTCCCTATCTTTTGTTCTTGTGTTGAACACTGGAAGCTGTGCCATGACACTAGTGAGCAACAGACTTCCAGCCCACTCTGTTCTCAGACCTCTAACAGGTTCCTTTTGATTTGTTCACAGTCCTCCTGCTGTGACACCCATCACGAGGCCTTCTTAAGTTACTCTGTAGCCCCCTTTTCTGGATCACAAGACTCCGTTGGGCCTCCCTACTCTTTCTCAGAAACTCATCTCTGGCGGCCCAAAGGCTACCTCTGATGCCCGCTTCCAGATGGGCCTAGACTAGGCCAGCCGCCCCAGCTCTGTGGTTATTGTTTTCTGTGTGCTGGATTCCTTAGTGTTTCCTCCAGCTTCCTTGGGGAGTTAGGCACACATTTCCTCTTTCTTTAGTGTTCCTTAAACGTCTCTGGGCTTTTCATTACCTTCCTTTTCCCAGGGATACAGCACAGGGTCACATAAAGTGATTAATTTTTTTTTCTTAGAGATTCACCAGTGCTGTTCACTCAGTTGCTTAGGCCAAAAGCTTCACATTCACACTTGAATCCTCTCTTATATCCCGTATCAGTAGAATCAACTGCTCCTGTTCTGTTTATAAATTACATATTTTAAATTCTGTCTGTTTTCCTCACTTGAATTTTCCTTACTTTTACTCTTTTAAAAGTAAAGAACTTTTAAAATGTACTATTGTATTATCAGAAGACTGTGATGTGGTATATGTGCAAAAAATTTGTTTAATGAATGCCTGAACAAATTTCCTGTTGTTAAAAATATTAATATAAGTTGTTTTCTTTTAGAATTATTTTTATAAACTACTTTTTTTTTTGAGACGGACTCTCTCTTTATTGCCCAAGCTGGAGTGCAGTGGCGTGAGCTCTGCTCACTGCAACCTCTGCCTCCCAGGTTCAAGTGATTCTCCCACCTCAGCTTTCTGAGTAACTGGGACTACTGGTATGTGCCGCTACACCTGGCTAATTTTTGTATTTTCAGTAGAGACAGGGTTTTGCTATATTGCTCAGGCTGATCTTGAACTCCTGGATTCAAGCAATCCACCTGCCTTGGCCTCTCAGAGTGCTGGGATTGTGGGCGTGAGCCACTGCGCCTGGCCATTATAAACTACCTTTTATGAACATCTTTTGAATTATCCCTCAGTATCCAAATTTGCTAAGAGTTAATTCCTAGCAATTAAATTTTTAGATTAAATAATATGCACATAAAAAATATTGATGTATATTGACAAATTTCCTCCCAAAAATTTACATCAAATTACACTTCTACTAATAGTATGTGCAAATGCTGATCTTTCTGACTCCTCAGCAGTACTGGGCATGATCCTTCAAAATCTGTACGAATTTGTTAGTTGAAAGAAACACATAATCTGATTGCCTTAATTTAGGTATACATATTTTCGGTATTCTTAACTCAGAGTAAAATGTTCTGATTCTGTTGCCAGATTCTGGGTGGATTGGGATAATACCACTTAGTACAGAATAGCAGAAAACTTTATTATTACATACTACTTAAATTACAAAATAAAATAATAAAAGTTATGCCTTTCAAACTAAAACTTCATCACGTTAGACCTGGAAACTGCCCCCATAATGATCCCATACTTCTGTGTATCGATTTCATTAGTTTTGCAGAAGTTTTTGTAGAGGTGTCTGAACTTTACTCACTCAATCCTTCATGCTTATGTTTCATATCAATAAATAATAAAGATATATGTATTTTTCTATAAGATACTCTACATATGAGAGTCTAATGGTTCAATCTGGGGGAAAGGAAATAATTATTTTATAAAGAATTCCTGCACATAGTAACATGCCTCTTGAGGGAAAAAATAAGGTTACAATGTTTTTTTGTTTAGCTGTAATGAATATAAGGAGGTAAACCTGGCCTTATGCTAGGTGTGGTAGCTTTCCTTCTAGCATACTGAAAGACAATGTGTTTTGTAATGGAATAGAAACATTCCAAGCCACCCTTCTGTGTCTCTTGCTTGGCAGATTTATGTACTCTTGGCTAATAAGTGTGTCCGTATAAACCAATGGACTCTTTCCATTCTCTGTGCCTTGTAGCTCTGAAGAGATGATCCCTGTCTTTAGTTCTATGAGCCCTAAAACCTTTGAAGCAAACAGTAATATATTACTTTCCTCTTTGTGTTTTACTGCTTTCTCTAAAATGTGAAAAATAGCTCGAAGGGTATGTGTATACATATTTGTATGTTTCTAAGCTTTAGTTTGGAAAGGCTGAAGTTTCAGATTAAAAAAAATACAGCATTTTAATCACAATGCATGGCTTGTATGACCTCTATTACTTAAAATACTGGAAATATCTATTAAATATCTTCTTTTTTGCCTATAAGCATTCACACTTTTTCTTGGTTTTATTTGACCAAAGAATATTTCAGCATCAGACTAACTTGCACCAGTATCTGTTCACATATTTTCAAATTAATAGTTCTTGAAAGAAAGAACAGGTCATATTGCTCTTATTTACATTTTTTGGCTTGTACATGGATTTTCATAGACTGCAATGGAAATACTGTGAACAGAGATTATCTCTTCAGACTTAGGTATAAACACTAGAACTTACTATAATAACTTGGATCATGCACTATCCTAGGAACTAGGGTTATTTCCTTGAGACACTTGAGTGAATGGATCAGTTGCCAAGCAACTTGCATTCTTATGGGGCTGGGCTGGGGAACAAAAGGGCGCCAGGTGGTAATACATAAAAGGAAAATGACAAAGACACATGGAAAAAGAAAGCCTTCATCTGGGAATTGTAGTGCATGACTGTTCAGAAATTTGGAATGTGCTCTTCCTTATTCAATTCATTTCAACAGCTATCAATCTATGATAACATCTTGAATATCTGTGGCTATCCATCCATCACCCACCATTCATCCACTCATCCATCCATCTGGACAGATTTATTTTGAGTTTAGAAATTACAAATAGTTAGCTAGAACTGTATGTCTCTTATATTAACTACTTTGCCAATAATTATTTTTCATTCATTTTTTACCCTTTCTCATAATTTCCTCTATTCCTCTTACCCTTCTATGTCTTATATATATTTTTACTTTTAACCTTCTTCTGGTACATGCTTTCTTTTTCTCTCAGAAGTGATTTTAGACACTGAGGCCACTAGATGAGGGGGAGGAGGGCAAAGTTTAAAGAACTAACTGTTGGGTTCTATGCTCACAATCAAGTGTACCCTAAATCTCAGCATCATGCAGTATACCCATGTAATGAATCTACACATGTATGCCCTGAATCTAAAATAAAAGTTGAAATTATAAAAATAAAACAAAATCCTATATTCCATCTAAAAACAAAACAAAACAAAAAAGAAGTGATTTTATTGCTTCACTGTTACTTGGTGCTTAGGCACTCAATCTAGGTGGGAACACAGATTCCTACAGAAGATTGTCAGGCCAGGCCTTATGCCCCCACTCTATATGAGACTTCATTCCTTGACAGCCATGTGCTGAAACTTAACATCCTTGAGTCCAAGTGGAAAACAATGAAGATAGTCTAACATGTCAGAAGTTTGGACACACAGTTATACATACAGTCAGCTTTATATATTTTAAAACATAGGTCAGTTCTGTTTGTTCAAATACACTATAAAAATACACTTTTTCTCATATAGAAACTAAAACTAAAGAAAACTATGAGTTCCTTCTTTTTGAGAGCTCTGCCAGCATCATGTCAGGTTGTGTTCATAAGGATCTGTAGTTTTTAATAGACTGCCCCTAGTACCATGTAACAGTTGGAATCCAGTTGTTCCCAAGAATTTCAGGGAAGAAAAGTACAGCCCAGTTCAGAAACATGTCTCAAGGAACAAGGAAACTAGTATTTATTTAGTGCCTATTATATGCCTGATGTTGTGCTAGGCATTTCTTGACAGATTTTAAAACTTAATCTTAAAAAATCATTGTATAGTGAGTATTATTAACCACATTGAAAAATATGAAACTAAGCCTTGGAGAAGTTAAATAACTTGCACGAAGTTACTCAGCTCCTAGAAGCCATGCTTTTTGCCCTCAGTATATTTAATTCTACTAAGTTACACTAATGAGGGTCTCACTGGTGATTGTAGAGACATTAGAGACAGTGTCTCACTCTGTCACCCAGGCTAGAGTGCAGTGGCACAATCATAGCTCACTGTAGCCTTGGACTTCTGGGCTCAAGCAATCCTCCTAGGTAGCTAGGACAGTCCTAGCTACACCTGGCTAATTCAAAAAAATTTTTTTTTTTTTTTTTGTAGGGATAGGGTTTCACTATGTTGCCTATCCTACACTCAAACTCCTGGCTATATATATATCTTATCTGAAACATAGGAACTTGAACTTCAAACTTTCTGAGACATACTAATACTGCTTTCTTTTGCATCATTTAAAAATTACTATCATTCTTCTTTGCAATATGTGTGATTTACTCAGGAGTGAGATACATTCATCAAGATATCCCTGAGCTAGAAATGGAAAAGTTGGGTGTCAGGCTGGCTTCCCAAAAGTGAATTCTTTTAGATGATAATTCTTATGCAGGTAAGTAATTAAGGACATGTCTCCAGGAGAACCCAATAATTTAATGAGCGAAGCCAGGGAAAGAAAGAGAATAAGCCATGCAAAAGTGCTTTTTTCTTTTTTTTTTTGAGACCGGGTATCACTCTGTCACCAGGCTTATATATATTTGTACATGTATACACACATATATATAATATTTAGGCTTATATGTGTGTGTATGTTTATAATATATATGTATGCCTAAATATTAGAGGCTTAAATCAGAAGCTGGTAACTGTCACTGGAAACAACAGAGGGTTCAGTCCAGGTATTCTGACCCCAAAATCACTCTTTGCTCTCCTGGGAGGGGAAAAGGGGAGTTGATACTGAGGGGAACGTTGAAAGGGCTTCATATGTGAGAAGCTATTGCCCTTGTCTCCCACTTCCTCTTAGGGCAGTGGTTTTTAAGGTGTGCCTATCTTAATCATATGAGAATATTTCTTTTATTTTCAAAATGTACAAACATGTGTGCCTCTACTGCAAATCTTTTGAATCATAACCGTGTGGGCCAGTGGAGAGGTGTAGATAAAAGTAGTATTAGCTTGTGCAAAATTAATTTTTCTCATCTATTCTGGAAAAATTTAAACATACAAAAGAAGTTTAAAGAGGTAGTACACTGGGCCGGGCGAGGTGGCAGCGCCTGTAGTCCCAGCTACCCGGGAGGCTGAGGCAGGAGAATGGCGTAAACCCGGGAGGCGGAGCTTGCAGTGAGCTGAGATTCGGCCACAGCACTCCAGCCTGGGCGACAAAGCGAGACTCCGTCTCAAAAAAAAAAAAGAGGTAGTACACTGACACCCGTATACCTACACCCACATGACTAATCTACATAATTCAGATTCAGAAACCCTCAAGTGATTCTGATGATGATTAATTACTGTAGGTCTTGAAACCTGCATCCAATCAACTTTCTCTTGGGTTGGATCAGGGATAGAGAATGGCCTTGCATCGACCCACATCTCCGCAGTCATAAGTGTGTCTTGGGATTATATTTCTGGATGAGCCTGAGGACCAGCAACCTCTAGTGACTTCCTTTTAGCCTGTTAGATATGTCTCTGAAATAGTCATGGAGAGGTTGTTGGGTTGTAGCTGGCAACCGAACGAAAGCCATTTGCCCGTATTTGCCTTATTGATATCTCAAGAGCACATGTTATTATGATCTTGAAATAGGTAATTAAACACAAATGTTGGATTATAAGCCAATTTTTAAAAATTATGTGGAATGAAGAAACTGAAGCTTGGCCTATTATGGAAAAAAAAAAAAAGTCCAAGTCAACTTTTTGAAAGAATCCAGAGCAATGGACTACTTTAGACTCATCTGTCTGAGTGCCTGTATCCTTTTTTTTGGGTCACAGAGCCCTTTAAAAATCTGATGAAAGTGCTAGATGTTCTCATTAGTGATTTGTATATAAACCATTTAGTTTATTTTGTATATAAATTCAGGATGGATACTAAGAGAAATTTTTCATGAATCTGCCGGTTTATAAAACACTTTTCTATACCTTCCTTCAGTAAAGGAAGGTCCTGGTCTGTTATGGGAGCCAAAATATGAATGAAGACAAAAGATAGAATTAGTTAATGATGTAGTGTCAAGCTTTGGACTAAGACGTAAGTCTTCCACCAAATCATCCAGTTCAGTTCTCTGGAAAACTGAGAGATGTAAAATATGGCAGAAATATTTTATCTAATTTAAGTTGTCGTTAAGAACCCTGTGCAGCATTAGGTTTACCACAAATAGAATGCTTTTAGTTTATTAATTCAGAACTGTTTTCTTACCCAACAGGTCCCTTCTTATCAGGGAAGAAGTTTTTAAGCACTCAATATCTAAAGATGATCTATATTATTCTCATCATAAAGTCTTAATTTCCCTTTTAGCAAATTTGACACCAGTGTTTGTATTACTTGTTGATTTATTTGTATTTGACTATCTCCCCATAGAATTTAACCTCAATCAGGATAAAGACCTCGTTTACCTTGTATATTACTGTATCCTTAGTTTAGTGTACAGTGCCATACACAGTTAAAGGCTAAGAAACACATGATGAATGAATGAATGATGAATTTACAGAGTTTGTGGTAGACCCAAGCTTATGTAATTTTCTTGAGAGCACTTAGGAAAGATATCTGGGAAATTAACGTTTGTAATAAGTTCTTCTCTTGATGATAATGATGAAGACCATTGTGATGAAGATGACAACATCAGCTGCCTTTGCAGCTGCTGTGTGGTAAACTGAAGTGAGCAGACCAAAAGAAATACAAAGACACCAAAAGCACAACTTTAAATGATACCCTTTAATCTCTGGCTGCTGGGAAGGGCAGCCGCAGATAATCTAGTTTGTGTGCCAGGACCCCAAAAGAGCTGACAAACTATAAGCAAGATTAACTTTTAAGAAAAGAAAGGTAAAGTCTCTGATAGCAATAGGTATTGTAAACAGTGGTCACTGTTGCTAATGAGAGAATGGGCTTGGTGTGTATCTGGGCCACAAAGACCTGTGCCTCTCCCAGGCTTCCCAGTGAGTCTTGAGAAGCAGTGCTGACAATACTGGTGTCTTCCAAGGGGAAAATCCAGGAGGTCACACCCACCCATTTCTAGCTATTTTCTGATATAGCTCTAGTTTACAAAGAAAGACATACAGAGACATTTAGTGTAATTATTGTTACTACCTTTTCTGCCATTAAAAATTGTTTTATATGACTTAAAAGTGTATACTGTGAGAATATTTCCACCTGTCCACTGTACTTGGCAAGTCTCGGTTTATTATTCATTGAAATGTTCCCCTTAAGCATTAGGATATCTGCATATTTCTTGCTATTTATCCTTTCAAACAACAAAACCTCAATTAAAAAAAGAATTAACTGGGTGTGGTATCTCATGCCTGTAATCTCAGGCTGAGGTAGGCATATCACTTCAACCCAGGAGTTCTAGACCAGCCTGGGCAACTTAGTGAGACCCTGTCTCTAGAAAAAAATACAAAAAATTACCCAGGCATGGTGGCATTTGGCTGTAATCCTAGTTACCTGGGAGACTGAGATGGGAGGATCACTTGAGCCTGGGAGGTCAAGGTGGCAGTGAGCCAAGATTGCACTGCCAAAGTGAGACCCTATCTCCAAAAAACTAAAAAGGATTGAGACGTGTGTGAAGTTCATTCTACAATTCAGTGTGACACTTTTATAACCAAATAAGTACCAATACCCTTATGAACACACATATATAAAGAAAAGAAAAGAAAGAGAGAAAGAAAAAGAAGAAAAACAAATGTGGTTAGAACTCTGTTTCATTTTACTCCGACTTGATTATTTCCCAGGCCCAAATCTAGAACTGGAAGAATTGGAAGGTGGTGGGTTTATTGTATCAGAGGTTAAGCTTGTGGCTTTTATTTCCTGCTCCAGCTAGAACCAAGATGTCCAAAGAGTGTGTTTGGAAGGACTTTTTTTTTTTTTTTTTTAATGATTTCTAGCTCTGTGCCTAGTCGGAGAATATGGGGGAGTTTGGGCCAACTCCAGAAAACAACTGCAATGTAGAAAATCATGGAACGCAAGGTCCTGCTTCCACGTACTTATTTTCGTGGAGTAGGTGGCAAGTTCTCAAAATAATTTTGTCTGTCAGATACAGATATTTCAGGGACATTTTCATAACCAGCTTCCTGCGGTAATTAGCTTGAGAGCTGGAGTATGCTAGAAACTACTGGGCCCTGGGCAGTGGTTAAATTAGGTGTGAACGTAAGCTGGGCTGATCTCCATTGTGTAGTTAAAAACCAAAGGTGGGCACAGAGAGAGTATTTGTTCTGCCCTTTCTTTACCCACTGCATTTTCATTTCCCCTTTCTCTACTCTAGAGGCCTAATAAAGGACTCTACCGTACAATATTCAACACAGCTTTAAAACATCCACGCAGAGTGCAAAATTGTAGTAGGAATTTGAGTTTTGTTTTTCTTTTAATATGACTTCCTAGGTTCAGCGTACTTTGTAATATATTTCTTAAACCGCAGGATCATGAGGGCAAATTCCCTTGGGGGAAAGTGGCTCTGTGAGTTGATTAGCACCGTTTGCCTGCTTCCTAACCCTGTTCTGCTCAGGTATTAGTTGTTCAGACAGCAGAGCTCCAGCTCAGCTCTCCAGGTCTCGCGCTCCATTTTAATGCAAGCCAGTGATGCAAAGTCCCTGGCTTGGCCTGTCAGAACTTGATAGCTCTGTAAACACTGAAATCCTTGTTGCCATAACACCAGGAAAAATAATATGGGCTCCTGCATATAAATATAACGAAGGCCTTGGGGAATGGGAGCATTTCTAAATGACTTGAAGCTCTGTCACGGCATAATCTCTTATAAATAAATGTCAGTGTAGTCACTGAATGCAGACTGGATTTTTGCCTGACTACGGTGCTCAGCCTTCTAGACAATAGTTATGCTAAGGGATTATCTTTTAACATTGTGCAGTTATCTCCTTTGTTTGTTTTCTTTTTTCATTATTCACATAAGCCAAGGGAAATGAAAAGCATCTTATTTCAGGCAAAAAGGCCTGTGAATGATTAACTCGGGTTCCATGCATTGGGACTTTGCATAGCAACCTCTTGGCTTGCAATGACAAAAAAGCTCAAGGCAGAACAGCAGCCCAGGGACCTGAGACCAACGTTCTCAAATGAAGGTGGTGAGAAACAGATTAAGTATAAGCATTGTGTTTATGGGTAGAATTCTCTGTAGCTGGCCCATTTAATTTGGCATTGGTTTTACTGCACTTTTCTTGGTGAAGATGTGTTTTGCTGACCTTTACTCTTGCTTTTTGAATACATTTGAGAATTCAAGTGAAACTTGGCCATGATTATGGCTTAATGTGGTTTATGCCACCATATTTTATGGGTTCTCCCTAATACTATCCCAAATTGGGCTAACTCTGGCTAATTTTATATTAAAAAATGGAAATAACAGATCACTTCATAATAGCATGAAGGTTTAATTTTAGCTCAATTAAAAATTTGTTGGTAAATTTTGGCACTCTTGAAATTATATATAACACAAAGTATTATATGAAATAAAGATAAACAAATGGTGTGATTATATAATTCCAATTAAAAGCATGTAAGTATGTAAAGAACCCACATTGTACAAATATTAAATCTGAAATCAATGTTAATTCCATATCTTTTTATAGACATTTGATGCTTAAACATTTATACAACAAGGTCCATTTAAAGATTTGAGTTAAAAGAGTTAGAAGAAAATGAAGTATAAGCTAAGGACAGAAGAAACATTTGAGAATTTAGACAAAAGCTGTATAGTTAAAATTGAGCCAAAATATTTAGGACACTTAAATTTAGACTGCAAGTCAATCCAGATGTTTATTTATTAATGTTAATAATGTTTCCAGTGTTGTTATAGAATGCTAAATCCCAGGGGTTCTGCTTCTAAGTTTAAAGACAAATGCAATGATCTTTATTCTTTTCCAGCTCTGTTTTAATTTTAGGAGCTTTTCTATAGCCATGATTTTCCCATAAATGTGTTTGCAAAATCTTGAGCAGCTCCTGATGTCTTGCAGAAAGTCTGAGTGAAACACTTCTCTAGCAAAGCTTTCCACGTTCTGCGTTGCTCGTCTTGCTTCCATGGCAATAAAGAGAGAAACTTGGCATAAGAATATAATCTGTTCCTGCCTGTTTCTCATCTGAAGTCATAAACCTCTGCCATCCCACCCAAGACTAGAATTTCAGCTGGCATGAAACAGCTGTCTGCTTACAGGTTTATTCCGGTAGTAACCAAAGACAAAACTATTTTAATTGAAGGCCCTAGGCTATTCTCCAAACCCTCACAATCTCTGGGTCATCCCCAAGAAAAAACCATTGAGGAAAAGGTACAAGTTACATTCTTTCTTATAGTTTTTGACACAGTGTATATTTATGAAGTTGAGAACATTTTACCCTTCTAATTTGACTACATTGGATGCCATGGAGAAAAGGAGGGTCACAAACTCAAAAGCCCTGAGGGTTCAGGCACACAAGCTAAGTCAGCAGAGAGTAGGCTGTAGTGCATGGGAGGAGCGTCCTGTCCGAAGGGGCATCTGCTACTTTGCTTCACTTATTGCTACCATGTGGGTATGTGGAGGCCCAAGTTGCTAGATATTCTGATTTGTCAATAGAAGTTCTCAGTCCTGCTTTTTATGGGAATTCTGCATAGTTTTAAATGTTGGCAATTATTTTGAATAAAAATCAAAACATTGTGAATGTTAACCCAAACATGGCTCTGAATTGGATGTCTGGGACTGCTTGGGTTCAACCCTTAGACTTTGCTCTTGATTCACTCCCGGCAGACTTTGCATTTATCAATTGCTTAGGTTCTGTAACTGTCAAGTGGCATAATTTATTTACACATTTTCCTTCTTACTCTGGTTAGTACTGTATAAAGAACATGAGTTTTGGAGTTGGGGAGAGATGTAGATTTTACTAGTTCCAGAGTTTACCAAATTGTGACTTCCAGCCTCTTAATTCCTTGAAAACCTCTCTTATGCCATGCAGAAATGAAAACCTATTTTACAGGAAATTTGGAGGATTAAATAAACTAATAAGTAAAATACTTAGCCCAGCCCTACAGGCACTCTTTGCATAGTGTTACCATTCTGATCACTACTATTAAGAACAAACAATACCATAAAGTGATCCTCTTTAGAAGACACAAGGACTGAAATCAGAAAGAGTTTCTCTCAGTATAGGGAGAAGAGCCTCTTTGTAGATCTAACATGCAATACAATACAAAAAAATTGTATCAAGAGCCATCTTCATGTTCTTAAAGAATTTTGGGATTTTGTTGCTAGAGAAGACCTTGAGGAAACAGAAACTCTGACAACTAGAAATGACAGAAACATCAATTTCATTGGAGACATTAATATATGGAACCATGACAAATGAATGCTTTCCTTGAAATACACTGTGACATGTTAAGAACGTAACTTGTTACGAAAATAAAACTAAAGACTGTATCTGGAACTATGTTGTTAAGTAAAAGAATGTAGGCTAAATTTTTTTCCTATCCCTTTCTGTGGGATTATTTACTTTGGAAATAAATGGATGAAAGTCACTTAGAACATTTCCTGTTTCTTTTTTTTTTGTATCCAGGCAGATCTGCTGTTAGAGAATTCTTCTGCCCTAACTGTGTCTCTGTGATCTGTGGATGAGGGTGGGAAAGGACCGCTCAATCAATTGGGGTATACAAAATGGAGTTTGAGAAGGTAAGTGATGTTTTCTCCATGCTTTTGTTCAAAATTAGGTGCAATTAAGTTTTTTTGTTTTTTTTTTTTGAGACAGAGTTTCACCCTGTTGCCCAGGCTGGAGTGCAATGGTGCAATCTCAGCTTACTGCAACCTCCGCCTCCCAGGTTCAAATGATTCTCCTGCCTCAGCCTCCCGAGTAGCTGGGATTACAGGCACCCGCCACCACGCCCAGCTAATTTTTGTATTTTTAGTAGAGAAGGGGTTTCACCATGTTGGCCAGGCTGGTCTCGAACTCCTGACCTTGTGATCCACCCGCCTCATTCTCCCAAAGTGCTGGGTGAGCTGCCGTGCACAGCCGCAATTAAATCTTTAACATTCAAAGGAAGAGACTTTCTTCCGTCTTTCCTTTTCCTGGAACAATGGCAAGTAATAACAGAAAATAAATCAGTCTAACAAATTGTCCAGTGGTAAAAACAAAACAGGGTACTGATGTAATACGGTTCAGTGTATCTCGGGTCTTTCACATGGCATGTCCTCTTGCTTAATAAGAGCTCTATGACAGTATGATGTTGAGTGGTGAGATTGTGTAATGGATTATTTGAAGTGTTCATTTATAAGCCATTCATATATTACTGACAAAACTCTTTTATTTTTAAAGCCTAATGGCAGTTAGTGCTGGTTATATAGGAGTCTGCCATAAACTCCATATCTATATATTGGAATTTATTAAGTATTAACTCACACGATCACAAAGTCCCACAATAGACCGTCTGCCAGCTGAGGAGCAAGGAGAGCCAGTCCAAGTTCCAAAACTGAAGAATCTGGAGTCTGATGTTCGAGGGCAGGAAGCATCCAGGATGGGAGCAAGATGTAGACTGGGAGTCTAGGCCAGGCTCTCTTTTCACATTTTTCTGCTTGCTTTATATTCTAGCCACGCTGGCAGCTGATTAGATTGTGCTCACCAGATTAAGGGCGGGTCTGCCTTTCCCAGCCCACTGACTCAAATGTTAATCTCCTTTGGCAACACCCTCACAGACATGCCCAGGATCAATACTTTGTATCCTTCAATCCAATCAAGTTGATACTCAGTATTAACCATCGCTGCAATGAATAATAATATCTCCGTCTAGTGTGAGATAGGAACTATGCTAGGCACTTAAAAGACATTGCTTATAATACTCATCACCCTTTATGTGGTTATATGGTTTGGCTGTGTCCCCAACCATATCTCATCTTGAATTGTACTCCCATAATTCCCACATGTTGTGGGAGGGACCCGGTGGGAGATAATTGAGTCATGGGGGCAGTTTCCCCCATACTGTTCTCATGGTAGTGAATAAGTCTCATGAGATCTGTTGGTTTTAGCCGTTTCCACTTTTGCCTCTTCCTCATTTTCTCCTTGACTGCTGCCATCCATGTAAGATGGGGCTTGCTCCTCCTTGCCTTCCACCATGATTGTGATGCTTCCCCAGCCATGTGGAACTGTAAGTCCAATTAAACCTCTTTCTTTTGTAAATTGCCCAGTCTCAGATATGTCTTTATCAGCAGCATGATAACGGACTAATACACGTAGGTCTTCATGTCCATTATACAGACGGGGTAAATGGAGTCTCAGGTATAAATGGCTTCCCTCAGGGCATGTAGATAGTTACAGGAAGCTAGAATTGAACCAGATTTGTTGTTCTAGGCTCCTCTACTGTATACTTTCTCAAGTATTTTAGGGAATAATTTGTCCTACTTGTGGGATAAATGGATTACTTAGAAATCATTAGCAATGTCTGACAGACAGAAATCCAACAGCAAAAACAGAGGTAGAACAGGATCAGTTAACGCATATCAGAGGCAAAATTATTCAAGATCCCTTGCTATTCCTTAGCAGAAAAGGAAAGGTATTCGTCCCCTCTTGCTGACTGCATACATGACTTGAAAGGAAATGGAGGCCGGGCGCGGTGGCTCAAGCCTGTAATCCCAGCACTTTGGGAGGCCGAGATGGGCGGATCACGAGGTCAGGAGATCGAGACCATCGTGGCTAACACGGTGAAACCCCGTCTCTACTAAATATACAAAAAAAAAACTAGCCGGGCGAGGTGGCGGGCGCCTTAGTCCCAGCTACTCGGGAGGCTGAGGCAGGAGAATGGCGTAAACCCGGGAGGCGGAGCTTGCAGTGAGCT
>NW_016814921.1:2150290-2179526 GCF_001698545.2 Rhinopithecus bieti
AAAAAAAAAAAAAAAAAAAAAAAAAGAATTAAGGGCTACTAAATTTGATTGTAGAAAATGTCAATGACTAACAGTACCTGGCATTCAGTAGACAAGACATGGTCATTCAATAAATGTGTGACCAAGTAAGATCTTTGGTAACTTTGTTTCCATTCTTTCTAAAGATTCAAACGCTTTTTTTTTTTTTTTTTTTTTTTGAGACGGAGTCTCGCTCTGTCGCCCAGGCTGGAGTGCAGCAGCTCAGTCTCTGCTCACAGCAACCTCTGCCTCTCGGGTTCAAGCAATTCTTCTGTCCCAGCTTCCTGAGTAGCTGGGATTACAGGCGCGTGCCACCAGGCCCAGCTAGTTTTTTTTTTTTTGTATTTTTTAGTAGAGATGGGGTTTCACCGTGTTAGCCAGGATGGTCTCAATCTCCTGACCTCGTGATCTGCCTGTCTCGGCCTCCCAAAGTGCTGGGATTACAGGCTTGAGCCACCGCGCCTGGCCTCAAACACTTTTTTCAATCCTGGTTCAGATATCCCCATGTTATGAAGAGTATTAGATGATAAATAAATCAAAGGGCCATCCTGAGTACAAAAAGAAATTCTCATACCTTATTGCAGATAAATTAGCATAACAAAATGCCTCCACTCTTTCTTTTCCTTTGGAAAAATGTTTTGGGTTGTTTACTCATGTGTCCATGTATTAGTCTGTTCTCATGTTGCTATGAAAAAATACCCAAGACTGGGTAATTTGTAAAGGAAAGAGGTTTAATTGACTCACAGTTCTACATGGCTGGGGAGGCCTCAGGACACTTACAATTATGGCAGAAGGTACCTCTTGACAGGTTGGCAGGAAAGAGAATGAGTGCTGAGCGAAGGAGGAAGCTCCTTATAAAACCATCAGATCTGTGAGAACTCACTCACTATCATGAGAACAGCATGAGCAGCATGATGGTAACTGTCTCCATGGTTAAATTACCTCACACTGGGTCCCTCCCGTGACATGTGGGGATTATGGGAACTATAATTCAAAATGAGATTTGGGTGGGAACACAGCCAAACCATATCATTCTGCCCCTGGCTCCTCTCAAATCTCATGTCCTCACATTTCAAAACACAATCATGCCTTTTCAACAGTCCCCCAAAGTATTCCAGCATTAACTCAAAAGTCCAAGTCCAAAGTCTCATCTAAGACAAGGTAAGTCCCTTCCACCTATCAGCCTGTAAAATTAGGAGCAAGTTAGTTACTTCTTAGATACAATGGGGTACAGGCATTGGGTAAATACATCCATTCCAAATGGGAGAAATTGTCCAAAACAAAGGGGCTATGGGTCCCATGCAATTCCAAAATCCAACAGGGCAGTCATTAAGCCTTAAAAATTCCAAAATGATCTTCTTTGACTCCATGTCTCATATCTAGGGCATGCTGATGCAAGAGGTGGGCTCCTATGGCCTTGGGCATCTCTGCTCCTGTGGCTTTGCAGGGTACAGCGGGGGCCCAGGGCCTGGCCCATGAAACCATTTTTTTCTCCTAGGCCTCTGGGCCTGTGATGGGAGGGGTTGCATGAAGGTCTCTGATGTGCCCTGGAGACATTTTCCTCATTGTCTTAACATTCAGCTCCTTGTTACTTACGCAAATTTCTGCAACAAGCTTGAATTTCTCCCCAGAAATTTTTTTTTGATTGCATCATCAGACTGCAAATTTTCCAAACTATTATGCTTTGCTTCCTCTTGAATGCTTTGCCACTTAGAAATTTCTTCTGCCAGATGCCCTAAATCATCTCTCTCAATCTCAAAGTTCCACAGATATCTAGGGCAGAGGCAAAATGCAGCTAGTCTCTTTGCTAAAGCATAACAAGAGTTACCATAGTTCCAGTTTCCAACAAGTTCCTCATCTCCATCTGAGACCACCTCACCCTGGACTTTATTGTCCATATTACTGTTGGCGTTTTGGTTAAAGCGATTCAACAAGTCTCTAGGAAGTTCCAAACTTTCCCACATCTTCCTATGTTCTGAACCCTCCAAGTCTCCAGGATGTTCCCAATTTTCCCACATTTTTCTGTCTTCTTCTGAGCCCTCCAAACTGTTCCATCCTTTGCCTATTACCCAGTTCCAAAGTCACTTCCACATTTTTTTGGCAACACTGTTGACAACACCCTCACAGACATGCCCAGGATCAATACTTCGTATCCTTCAATCCAATCAAGTTGACACTCAGTATTAACCATCGCAGTAATGAATAATAATATCTCCATCTACTGTAAGACAGGAACTATGCTAGTCACTTAAAGGACATTTATCATAATGTCCCACAATCTAGCATTGCTGTCTGGATCCCGATGGCATCATATAAGACATTCCTCTGTCCCTTGTATCTTTATAACAGCACTTCGCTATCTGTGGTACCAATTTACTGTATTAGTCTGTTCTCACACTGCTATAAAGAGCTGCTCAAGACTGGGTAGTTAATAAAGGAAAGAGGTTTGATTGATTCACAGTTCTGCAAGACTGGGGAGACCTCAGGAAACTTAGAATTAAGGCAGAAGGCACCTCTTCACAGACTGGTCGGAGAGGGAATGAGTGCTGAGTGAAGGGGGAAGTTCCTTATAAAACCATCAGATCTCATGAGAACTCACTCACTATCAGGAGAACAGCATGATAAGGATGAGGGTAACCACCCCATGATTAAGTTACCTCCCTCTGGATCCCTTCCATGACACACGGGGATTATGGAAACTATAATTCAAGATGAGATTTGGGTGGGGACACAGCTAAACTATATCAGTCCATCTAAACAATTATTTTTGTTGTTACTTTAGAACATCCAGATGGGGGTCTGAAGAGTAAGGAAACCACATAAAGTTTGGTTCTATGAAGAGAAGCAAAGAGGGCAAGGTGAAATCACAGAAGGCCAAGTTTATCACTTATATTAGTTCACAGAAATTAAGTTCCAGGAACTGTACCTTCCTTATGGCTATAGATGTCACTATCTCAAGAATCATGTAGATGAGTAATTCTGTTTCCCATCAAGTTCCTGAATCAGAATTGCTCAGGGGAGGGAAAGGCATATCTTTTTCACTTTATGAAGATTCCACAGGTAGTTCTGATATGCAACCTAGGTCACATAGCTGACTTAGACCCTTTAGGTAATTCACTCCAGGTTTTTTCCTCATCCATTCCAAATGAACATACACTAGTGCACGATTTTTACATCAGGTACTCAGATCACAACAATGAGAATACAGCAAATGGATTCTAAATAAAATAACATAAAATTCATCAAAATATGCTTCCCTCCAAAACACAGTGATTTTTGAACTAGATGTGATAAAATGGAAACAGAATATTGAAAGTGCACATGTAATTAAGGTGAAAACAACAACGATAGTATAGTCAGATCCCTGATCAAAATTCCAGAGAGAGGGATGTTTGAAAGTTCACCAAACTAATGTGCCTGATTTGACGCTCATGATTTTTTACCTAAGAGGTTAGGGATGCTGGCAGCAGAGTTGCAAATAAGCTTGAAGCTTTAGAAAAAATAAAATTTCAGAGGGGGAAGGATGAGGAGGGAAAGAGAGAGAGGGAGGGAGAAGAGGCACCATCATGACCTGATGTAAAGTGAAGAATATCCTGGGGAAATAAAAGGAAGACCTCTATTGAAAAGAACAGCAAAGAACGTCAGAGTAACTAAGAATGAACCAATAAATGTGGGATGCTCCTGAGATGCTGGGGCATGTGACCAAAAGACAGTTATGATAGAAGCTGAGCAAGTGACCTTAAGGACAAGGCAGAGAAGGACCCAACACTTCCAGGGAGTGGACTGAGAGCTCAATCTGCAGCAGTAAGTGAAAATAGAAGAAACCAGTGAAGATAGATGCCCCCAAGGGGCAGGGCTAGGAGAGTTGCCTGTGATAAGAAATGATATTAACCCAGAGAGGGCTTAGAGGAGGCTGATGCTCAACCCTCAAAAAGCCAAGTAACAGGACACTATATCCTTGCAACTCCACTCATCACTTTAGGATACAGTTTTATCCTAAAAGTCCTTTTTCACTGTAGTAAAAATAGTGGTCCACTTGAAAAAACTACACATCCAGCTCCCAGTAGATGCTCTGGGTATGATGAATGGCCAGATGGAAGAAAGGGAAAAGGTCAGGGGCATGGTCTTTGGGAGAGAAAACCACCCCCTTTTGTCATCAGATAGCTACTGGAACTTTGCAGGGGAAATATTATCTGGGATGTAAGTCAGAGGTCGTGTATCAGAGATGGAAACCTCCAGGTCCAGAGCTCGTAGGACAGAATTGTGGGAAGATAAGAGGGCGTGTACATGACATTTGGAGATGGTGAGTGTCAAATAACTTGATAGAGATAATCTGCAGTGGACGGGCTGCAGTACCACCAGAACAAGGGTGGACTACAAACAGAAAACAGGAAGAAGAGCCTGGAGAAAACAGAATCCAGAAAGCACTTTGGAGAAAAGAAAACTCAATATGAAGCTTAATGCCTGAAAGCAAACTAAAGACTAATCAGAGACTTCTTGAAAGGACACCTCAGGAAGATGCCAGCTGAGGTGGTGGCTGAGGAGGCATCCAGTTGCTCTGCCACTCTTCTGACCCGAAGTGAAATAGAAGGTCTGGGGTTATGCAGGTAAAGATCCCTTACACATTCTGGAATCTCACAGTAAATATCAGCCTAGACCTGGGGAAGGAGGGAGGTGAGACTAGGTCCGAATTCTAAGAAGTGCAGCCTCTTTGGGATACAAAATAAAAGTAGTACAAGGGAGCCGCTGTGGAACTTTTTAAATACCCAAGTTGACAAGTTGGGACAATTCTGTGACAGATGTCATAAGATAGAAAGTTTCTGTTTACATTTAGCTAACTTGATGTGTTGGACTGTGGCTGGGGTGAAGGAGGGAAAGACACTTAGGAAGACCAGGAAGAAATGAAAGGCCATAACCCAAAAGGTGTAAGTCCAGGAAGAGAAATTTTCCCCTTACTGGCCGTGAGAGGACCACGTAAATGAACCCAGGCTTAGTGAAGTGGGAGAACACTATAAGAGAAGTCTCTTCTGTGGTATTATGATCTTGACAACAAAAATATTTTAAATAAATTGGTTAAAGAGCATAAGAAATTGTGTAAGCATTAAGGAAAAAGTATAACTAGCTTCTATTTGGCTTCATATAAGGATATAACATAAAATATTTTTCAAAAACTAGTACAAAATACATTGAAATACTATTTGAATATCATTGGTGTTTTCTGGTGGAAAGAGAAATGTACATGAAAATGCCGACTTTACAAAATAAAGAAGTGTTTAGAACTGTTCATCATTACAGGTAGGCATGCTCTATCAGATAGTATATCTTGAGCAAGAAGACTTTATGGTGATTTGAATCAACAGAACACCATATCTTGTTCAAAAAAGGTGCTCAATATGTGTTTGAGTGGATAAAATGAGTATATGTTGAGTAAACAAATTAAAGAATAAATTAAATACATAGTTGTATATTCCACTTGGGAAGTCTTTTTCCAGGGATGGGTTAGCTGCCCTTCCAGGGGCTCCTATACTACCATGTGTATCTCCTATCCTATCCTATCCTATCCTATCCTATCCTATCCTATCCTATCCTATCCTATCCTACTTTATGCTATGTTCTCTAATAAACTGTAAGCTACTTGAGGTTAGGAACTAGTTCTTATTCTTCATGATAACTGTAGCCCTGATCATAGTGCCCTGCACATGGTAGATATTCAAGAAATGGTTGTATTAATGAATGGCATTTAAGCTTAAGCCAAGTGCTGAATTAGCATTATACCTGGGAGATTAAGAAGGGTTAATATTTTGGGGGTTAATACTTGAATGTTTTTTAGAAAGTCCACGAAGGAGCTATGATAAGAGAGAAGCAGAGGAACAATTTGGACAGTGTTATTATTTTAATTTGACCATATATTTGGAATGGAAAATTGATTGTAATGATTCAGAGCAAAGAATTCCTTTCTTGGAAATGAAAGGCTGGAAAATGAAGCATGGAGACATACTTCTTATTGAAAACACAGCAGGGGAATGTCCTTCCACCTAAAATCATTCAGACTGTCAGATTAAGCATACATTATTTCTTAAAAAAATATTCCCAGAGGAAATCCAGCATCTATCTCCCCCTACTGGTGTCATATTAAGAGTGATGTCTGACTGTTTTCCCTTGAAATGAGTAATGTTCTAATTAAGATGAACATTTTAATTTGTTATTTGGACAAAAAAATCTTATATAAAACTTAAGCATTCTACAGTGGACATTTGTGTTGTAATGAGCTTTAACGATATTTGAGATATACATTGTTTCATCACACATAAAGAATGGTTAAATATTCTTGCTAGTTCATCCACCATTAACAGATTTATATGACAATGGATTGTAATTGATTGATACAATGAAAGTTTTATTTACTACAGAAAATTTCAAACATATACAAAATATAAAGAATAATATAATGAACTTCCATGTCCCATTATCTAGCTCCAACAAACAAGTCATAACTAATCTTATTTCATTTATTACTTCCCCAAGGTCTCACATCCAGGTCGTTTTGAAGCAAAGTCCAAGCATTGTATCACTTCATCTGCAAATATTTCAATAAGTATCCAAAAGGGAAGGATGCTTAAAATATCCTCATAATATCATTATTATGCCTAATAGTTTTTTATTACCAATTATCTAATCAGTGTTTACATTTCCACAATTGTTTTAAAATTTGTCATTATTTATTTTATAGTCTGTTAGAAACAAGTTTTTAATAAGAACTATAGATTATAATTGTTTGATATGTTTCTTAAATCTCATGGAATTATAAATTCCTCCTCTATCAATTTTTAAAAATATAATTATTATTTTTTAAAAATAGATTTAGTAAATATAACTTTTTTCTTGCAACTTTTTTTGTTGCTAAAACTGCGTCATTTGTGTTCTGTATTGTGTCTTATATAATATGCCACAATCTGGAATTTGCTGCCTGGATCCCCATGGCATCGTATAAGACATTCCTCTGTCCCTTGTATTTCTTGTAAATTGGTAGTTAGATCCAGAGGCTTAAGTTTATTCAGGTATGATTTTTTTTTTTTTTTTTTTTTTGCAAAAAGCTGTTATGTACTTTTATCACTCAAAATTTGGCAGCAATTGAAGTTCATCATCTACTCCAGACTCTCTAGAGCAGCACTCACTAATAGAAATTTCTATGGTGATGGAAGTATTCTATATCTGTTTTATCTAATATGGTAGCTACTAGCCACACATGGCTACTAAGCACGTGAATTGTGGCCAGTGTGGCTGAGAAATTGGCTTTTAATTTGAAAACTTTTCATTATTTTTAATTTAAATAGTCACATGTGGCTAATGATTACCATAGTGGATAATATAGCTCTTGACTCAGTAATTCATTAATGGCTAAAAAATAATAATCTTATTATTTGATAATTTTTTCTTTACTAATTAAAATATTTTTATAAAGAGAAACTTCCTCTTATCAACTGAATTGTTGCCATGAGATTCAGTTCATACAGGCAGAAAAGTAGTTAATTTTTCCCCATATTTATGAGTTGTTAAATAATGAGTTGGTTCCCTCATATTCTCCAAAGGTGACCCAAAGAGAATTTTTTTGTTTTGAAGTCGTAATTTGTGTTTCAATTCATTGTAGTTATTCTTATTGATGCTCACATTGATCTAACCTTGGCCAGAGAGAACCTATTTCTTTTGAGTGCTCTTCATATGATCCTGTGAATATCAGTGTCGTGACTTCAGCTATGTTGTTCCAGGGTCATCTTGTACATGGTCTGTCTCATGTCTAAAGCCATTTGTCCAAGAAGCCCTGGTTCCAGTTAGTAGTCTATTTCAAGAACATGTCTGGACAGTTGGGGTGATCATTGCTATTGGGTTGGTAATTGTTCTAGCTTGATAAAAACACAGCTAGAAATAGAATTTTTAAAAGGATAAATGATATCATACATTTATTCTGATACATTCAATTTAAAGTCAGGCAATGGGATTGTCTTTGATTTTAACTTTTTTTTTGTTTTTATGATGAAAACCTAGATTTTTAATAACATTAATATAGTTACCCATTTCCTTTATGCCACAATATATATACAGTAGTTTCAGAATAAACAATACCAACAATGCTAGCAACAAATTTATTGCTGAAAAAGTGTAAGTTTTTTTTTTTTTCGATTTTGCATAATTTTTGTCCTTGGGGTCCTTCTCATGGTGACATATTATTATATTTTAGGTTTATTTGAAGTAGTTCATCCTTGTGTGGTTTTACCACCAACTGGATACACATTTATATTTATTTCATTTTACTTTTAGATAAATGAGGTATCTTTTTAAGAAATGTAGTTTAATTTTATAATTATGTAAGATATTTGTATATGTGGTTCGAGAGTAAAATTTATAAAACAAAGTATTCAAAGATGTTTATATTCTCTATCTCCTTAACTCAATTTCCTCACTCCAAGGATTCATTTAAAAATATTTATGATTTAATCCTTCATTTATTATTATTAGCAAAGACATGTATATATTTAAATTCTTCTAATATTAACCATAATATAGTATACAAAATTTCTCCCCAATTCTTTGTAAAAACTAAAGGTATCCTGGAGATCACCGGACGATAATATGTCTCATTTCTTTCTACAGCTGCATGTGTTCTATATTTCATGCAATAATTGCCTCTGCCTACCCTGACCCTTTTTTTAAGAGACAGAATCTTGCTCTGTTACCCAGGCTGGAGTGCAGTGGTATGATCATAGCTCACTGCAGCCTTGAACTTCTGGGCTCAGGTGATCTACCTGTTTCCGAGTTGCTTGACTACAGGTGCTCACCACTGTGCCTGGCATTTTTGCATTGTTTGTAGAGACAGGGTTCTGCTATGTTGCGTAGGCTGGTTTTGCACTCTTGGCCTCAAGTGATCCTCCCACCTTGGCCTCCCAAAGTGCTGGGATTATAGGTGTGAGCTACCACTTGTGGCTAATAATTCCCTTATTAATGAGCACTTACATTGTGGAAAGTTTTTTTTTTTTTTTCAAATGATAGCTGCAGTAGCAGCAGCAGCATCAAATATGTTACTTTTCTCCAGAATCTTTGATTATTCACTAGGTTTATATAGGTATTCATAAAAATTTAAAACATAAATATGTCATATTAGTGACCCAGACAAGCGCTGGTAAGAAATTAAGGTACAATAATGGAAAGTGATAGGTCTTGGTATCCTCAAACTCAAATAAAATATCTTAATTTTCATTAATTATCCCTTTAGGGGCCTGATTACTATTTTTCTGATTTCCAGACTTCCTAGGATAGAGCTTGGAAAGGTTGGAAAAGTAAGGATGCTTGAACTTGAAAGGTGTGAATGAAAGAATTATCTTTTGGGATGGAGAATAGTAGCTGTTTTCAAAGAAGATTTTATTTTATCTTTCATTTTTGGCCTATAAGTTTTGCAGGGAATCTGTGATTAGAGTGTAATAGTAAAGTACTAGGTAATTATTGTTCTGTTATTTGGACACATGTTTAAACTAGAAGTTTGAAGATAGCAATTGGCAATAATTATATATGTTCTAGCCACTTTATTCACTCTACCTCTTTTACCATATACTTTAAAGATATCTATATGGTAAAAGGTAAGTGGCAACTGAATAATCACAAATACATCAACAGGTAAAAAGATGCTTTGTTTTATTGAGTGCATTCTTATGTTTTCTCTTTTGCTGGAATAAAAGTGAGGTTTTAAATTGATCTTTTCTAACATTGTTTTTCCTCATTTTCTCTCTATTTAGAGGGTTTCAGTAGGTTTTCACACGTTCTCACTTATTAGAAGCTCTTACGATTTTTATAATAATACTCTAGTTCTAGTTATTCCATCATGAGCTGATTCTATTTATACAACTAATAAATACTAATTAAAACTACTCTATAACCTTGAACTGTACATCAGGGAAGGTATACCTATGGTGGATGACTGAAAAGACAGTCCAGGATAAACGGATACATCTAATTCCACGTAGTAGCCTTCAGAATCAAGACTCTCAAATAGTGAAAATGCACTAAGCCAGTATGGATGGGAATAGCCTCCTGGTGTTTTCCCAACTGTTTGAATTGTTAATATCTTCTCTTAAAGCTATATACTTCTGGTTCATTTATGCTAGCAGTGTTATCAGTGAATGTAATTTTAGATTCTGTATTCCATATTTTAGATTCCGTATTCCATATTTAATGAAATTTTATTTATAGGAAAGAAAGAATGGGTATGCATAAGGACCTAATCAAAGAGGCCCCTGATACCTATTGAGCAGTTGTGTGAGTGTGTGATTATCCATGGAAAGAAGATCAGAGGGAAATGGTATTTAAAACCGTTGATTAGATAGCAGAGAGAATGAAGCAAGCCAACTTCTTTGCACAAAGTGACAGAAATGAAGGTAGAAGAAACAGTTACAGATGGTGGTGGTAACCAGAAGTAAGCTTCCCATAACTTCTCCTACTCCGAACTTCAAGAAAGCTATGGCTTTGTGGATATTCTTCCTTTGGCTATCTACTAAACTAGAAGGACTGGAATATTAATAGTTTTGAATTCTAGCTCTTCAAAAATATCACCAAAACAATCTGTTGTTTATGAAAGCTGAGTTTATTCTTACCTTCGTAAGGAACTGCCTTGACAAAGTCTTAGTAGTCTTGGAATGAGGATGGCAAAGTTGGGATTCTTAGGAGGTTTGGGGTCTAGTATGAGGTGGGTTTTCATCGTGGAGGCTTGATTAAGGTTGAGTAAGGTGGGTGTAAACAGCAAGGCTAGGACCTTGCTAGTGAGGTGAGGAAATTCAGAGTCTGGGGAGGTAAACTATAATTTCATACTATGTATGGAAGAGTTGAACAATGCAATATTAATTTAATGCGGTTCTTGGAAAGTTCCTGGGAAGGTTAGTAATTTGTAACTTTTATCTTACTGGGCTATAGTTTCTTGGAATAGTAAGGTAATGATAAAACAAATACTATATGTAGTTATTAGCCAAATTAACCAAGTTTATGATTTCTTTGGTTGCTTCTTGGATTTTTTTTTTAAAGATTCCAGAGAAATCTACTGGAATGTGAGAGCAACATTCTTAACCTAAAATAGCATATGTTCACCCTTTGTAGCTTGACATTCTGTCTAGAGCAATGATCCCCAACCGTTTTGGCACCAGGCACTGGTTTCATGGAAGACAGTTTTTCCATGGACAACAGTGGTGAGGGGTGATTTTGGGATGAATCTCTTTTACCTCAGATCGTCAGGCATTAGATTCTTATGAGTGTGCAACCTAGATCCTTCACATGCACAGTTTCACAATAGGGTTTGTGCTCCAATGAGAATCTAATGCTGCTGGAGGAGGAGGTGGAGCTCAGGTAGTAATGCCGCCTTGCCTGCTGTTCACCTCCTGCTGTGTGGCCTGGTTCCTAACAGACCATGGATCAGTGTTGGTCCATGGCCCAGGGACTGGGGACCCTGGTCTACAGTATCTCTGTTCTGAATCACTGCCTGTCCGATTTCATGAATCTCTCATGTAAGGAATTCTATAGACTTGATAGCATTGTTTAATTCTCTTCCTTGAACTATGGTCTGTAGGATCCTGTCTGCTGTCTAGTCCTTTTGTATAGCATCAAGAGAAGAGGTTTGAGGAGACAAGGAATTAATTCACAAATCTTCCCGAATAGTTAGGTTCAGTTTTTCTTCTTCTTAAATTAAGTTTTCTAATGATCTCTTTTTCCTTGAGGGGAAACTCATGGGGCAAAATGGACTCTAGGTGATGTCAGAGATCGTGCTAAAGGTAGGAATCCATTTACCAAGATTACAATCCTTGTTTAATTTTTAGTAGGAGCCTGTTATTTTTATTCAATAAATCCAATACCAGTGACTGGGGACTACCCAGTGATTTGATTTTGGTCCCTATATGGTTATCAAATACTCCCATGGGGTTATCAAATAGTGTTTTAACATTTGGTGCTCCTCATCAAAAATGATGTATCACCAGGCAATGACATTTGTATTGCTGAAATTATTTGGTAGATATAAAGCAAAAGTGAAGTATGTTTGTTTATTTATATGATATGTGAAAATGATATAGCCTCCAAATACATACCATCCATTTTCTAGTTCTCTTTTAATTTCTATTTCTGTGAACATTTGGATATAAAAGCTTTCACCTTCAAAAGATTCTAGAATATTCTTTTGGTGGAGACAGGAATCTTCTTTTCTAGGTATGATGTGATGCTGTGGGTAGGATTACCGTCTGGGCTGACCTGTTGTGCATTTTCTAGCTTAAAAAAAAATAACCTAAGAGTTGAATCCAGTTACCCAAGAAACTAACTGATTCACTACAGGGAACTGGTACCAAGGGAAGCTAGATGACTCTCAAATGAAAATGTGCAAACCCCACGTTGATTTTCCAGCTAATGAGTAAATTACAGTCACATATTGGACTTATAAAATGATTGTGCATGTGAAAAGCAACATTGAGAATAGCAGCCCTAAAGATAATATAGAAGTAACATAGTAAAATATAACTTTAGATGAGCAAAAGAGGAAAGAAGATGGCTACGAAACAAAGAAAATAAAAGAATGCAGATTACAGCATAACAATCTCTGGAATTATTTCATAAATATGGGGTGGAAACGGCCACATCTCGTGTAGTCATCTTGTTCTGAAATTTTTGGGTCTTGGGTCTCCTTTTGATGACCATTTGTTCCTGTATGGTTCCTAAAATACTCACATTTTTCCACTAAAACCTGTCTTCTAGTGATCTGAAGATTATATATTCCTTTTGAGTTCATTATTACGAAACTTTTGTCAAAGGTCTTTTCTGCATCTATTGAGATAATCATGTGGTTTTTGTGTTTGGTTCTGCTTATATGATGGATTACATTTATTGATTTGCATATGTTGAACCAACCTTGCATCCCAGGGATGAAGCCCACTTGATCATGGTGGATAAGCTTTTGATGTGCTGCTGGATTCAGTTTGCTAGTATTCTATTGAGGATTTTTGCATCGATGTTCATCAGGGATATTGCTTTAAAATTGTCTTTTTTTGTTGTGTCTCTGCCAGGCTTTGGTACCAGGATGGTGCTGGCCTCATAAAATGAGTTAGGGAGGATTCCCTCTTTTTCTATTGATTGGAATAGTTTCAGAAGGAATGGTACCAGCTCCTCTTTGTACCTCTGGTAGAATTCGGCTGTGAATTCGTATGGTCCTGGAATTTTTTTGATTGGTAGGCTCTTAATTATTGCCTCAATTTCAGAGCTCAGGACCCTGTTTATTGTCACCTATCAGGGATTCAACTTCTTCCTGTTTAGTCTTGGGAGGGTGTATGGGTCCAGGAATTTATCAGTTTCTTCTAGATTTTAGTTATTGGCGTAGAGGTGTTTATAATATTATCTGATGTAAAATTTGTAATCTCTGTGGGATTGGTGGTGATATCCCCCTTATAAAATGTTTTTATTGCATCTATTTGAGTCTCTCTCTTTTCATTCTTTATTAGTCCTGACTAGGCGGTCTATCAAAGGTTGTTGATCTTTTCAAAAAACCAGCTCTGATTCAAATGATTTTTTTGAGAGGTTTTTCATGGTCTCCGTCCTCCCTTCAGTTCGCTCTGATCTTAGTTATTTCTTGCCTTCTGCTAGCTTTTGGATGTGTTTTGCTCTTGCTTCTCAGTTCTTTTAATGTGATGTTAGGGTGTCCGATTTTAGATCTTTTCTGCTTTCTCTTTGTGGGCCATGTGTGGTGCTAAAATTTCCCTCTACACAACTGCTTTAAATGTGTCCAAGAAATTCTGGTGAAGTTGTATCGTTGTTCTCATTGTCTCAAGAACATCTTTATTTCTGCCCTTCAATTCGTTATGTACCCAGTGGTCTCAGAGCAGGTTGTTCAAGGTTTCCATGTAGCTTGGGCCAGTTTTGAAGAGTTTCTTAATCTGGAGTTCTATTTTGATTGCACTGTGTCTGAGAGACAGTTTGTTATAATTCCTGTCCTTTTACATTTGCTGAGGGAGTGACTTTATCTCTAAACCATGGGCATCAATCGTTTGGATAAGCTGTGATGTGGTGCTGAAAAAGATTGATATTCCTGTTGGATTTGGGTGGTAGTTCTGTAGATGTCTATAGGTCTCTGCTTTGGATGCAGAATGAGTTCAATTCCTGATATCACTTGTCTAACTTCTGTCTGTTGAATCTGCCATGTTGATTAGTGGGTTGTTAAAGTCTCCCATTTTTATTCGCTCGAGTCTCTAAGTCTCTTTAGTACAGTCTCTAAAGGACTTGCTTAGAATCGCGAGTGATCTTGGGTGCATATATATTTAGCATAGTTAGTTCTTCTTGTTGAATTGATCCCTTTACTATTACGTAACGGCCTTCTTTGTCTCTTCTGATCTTTGTTGGTTTAAAGTCTGTTTTATCAGAGACTAGGATTGCAAACCCTGCTTTTTTTTTTTTTTTCCATTTGCTTGGTAGATCTTCCTCCATCCCTTTATTTTGAGCCTATGTGTGTCTCTGCATGTGAGATGGGTCTCCTGAATACAGCACACTGATGGGTCTTGACTATCTTGATGGGTCTTGACTTAGCTTCTTTGTGATGGGTTCAAACATCCTTCTTTAGCTTGAAGTTTGTTATTAACGATCTTCTGAAGCCTTCTTCTCCCAACTCGTCAAAGTCATTCTCTGTCCAGCTTTGTTCTGTTGCTGGCGAGGAGCTGCGATCCTTTGGAGAAGATGTGCTCTGACTTTTAGAATCTTCAGTTTTTCTGCTCTGTTTTCTCCCCATCTTTGTGGTTTTATCTATGTTTGGTCTTTGATGATGGTAATGTACAGGTGGGGTTTTGGTGTGAATGTCCTTTCTGTTTGTTAGTTTCCCTTCTAACAGTCAGGACCCTCAGCTGCAGGTCTGTTGGAGCTTGCTGGAAGTCCAGTCCAGACCCTGCTTGCCCGGGTATCACCAGTAGAGGCTGCAGAACTGCAAATATTGCCGAGTGGTAAATGTTGCTGTCCAATCATTCCTCTGGAAGCTTCGTCTCAGGGGGCACCCGGCCATATGAGGTGTCAGTCAGCCCCTACTGGGAGGTGTCTCCCAGTTAGGCTTCTTGGGGGTCAGGGACCCACTTGAGGAGGCAGTCTGTCCATTCTTAGATCTCAAACTCCATGCTGAGAGAACCACTGCTTTCTTCAAAGCTGTCAGTCCGGGATGTTTAAGTCTGCAGAAGTTTCTGCTGCCTTTTGTTCAGCTATGCCCTGCCCCCACAGGTGGAGTCTACAGAGGCAGACAGGCCTCCTTGACTGCCGTGGGCTCCACCTAGTTTGAGCTTTCCGGCCTCTTTGTTTACCTGCTCAAGCCTCAGCAATGGCGGGTGCCCCTCGCCCCTTGCAGTTAGATCTCAGCCTGCTGTGCTAGCAGTGAGGGAGGCTAGGCTCTGTGGGCGTGGGACCCTCTGAGCCAGGCGCGGGATATAATCTCCTGGTGTGCCGTTTGCTAAGGCCGTTGGAAAAGTGCAGTATTAGGGTAGGGGTGACTTGATTTTCCAGGTGCTGTCTGTCACGGCTTCCCTTGGCTAGGAAAGGGAATTCCCCACCCCTTTGCCCTTCCTGGGTGAGGTGATGCCTCACCCTGCTTTGTCTCACAGTCTGTGGGCTGCACTCACTGTCCTGCACCCACTATCTGACAAGCCCCAGTGAGATGAACCCGGTACATCGGTTGGAAATGCAGAAATCACCTGTCTTCTGCATCACTCACAGTGGGAGCTGTAGATGGCACTGTTCCTATTTGGCCATCTTGGAACCTCCCCGCTATGTTAGTTCTTAACAGAACCTGATGGGATCCCATCCACCAGAGTTCAAGGACTGTCTTTCTCTGATTTCCCTTCCAAAAAACCAGGTCTCTAGATTTCAGACCACAGGAGGATGTTAAAGAAAGTTTGCTTGTGTGGTTGATGATAACACTGAGTTTATTTCATGAATGCCGTGGAGTATTTGGCCATAGCTGCTTGCAATAATACATGGAGTCCAGAATTGCATGATAGTCCTAGATGAATGGGCTGACCTATTACTACGAGGAGTTTGTAAGGGGGAAGTTGATGAATCCCAGCAGAGCTGGTCTTATTGTCATTAAGGTGAATGACCTTAGACCAAGCATTGGTAAACTTTTTCTGTAAAGGGCCAGGTAGGAGACATTTTAGACTTACAGGGCCATATGGTGTTTGCAGCAATTACTCAACATGAAAGCAGATATAGACAATGTAAAAACAACTTGACTGAATGTGTTCCAGTAAAACATAATTTACAAAATACAAACATTGGGCTGAATTTGGTCCAAGGATCTTATTTCCCTACCTTAGATCACTTTGGCCTTATGCTTGCTTTTAGGTTTCTGATGTGCCCTAGGTATTGGGAGGACCAGAAGCAAACAGCCCTTGGGAGGATGTGTATAAGCAAGCAGTTTTGTGCTGGTAAATTTGGATTTTGGGGGAAAGACAACTGTCTTTGTTTACTAAGATACCAAGCATGCTCAGTTATTCATTCGTTAATTCCATTATATGAAGCCTACTGTGTGACAAGTCCCAGAGATACAAAGATGAAAGGTGAAGGCCCTGGTCTCAAAGGAGCTTTCTTTTCTTAAGATTTTATAAATAAATACTCGTGATAGGATATAGTGAGAAACAATGTGCTAATTTGTTGTCAATAAAGCAAACTCAGGATCTAAGCCAGGTGTGCATGCGTGTGTGAGTACATGTGTGGATAAGGTCAAGTCTCTGCAAAAAAATGTTATCTTGGCTGGGTGCGGTGACTCACACCTGTAATCTCAGCACTTTGGGAGGCTGAGGCGGGTGGATCATGAGGTTCAGAGATCGAGACCATCCTGGTCAACATGGTGAAACCTCGTCTCTACTAAAATGCAAAAAATTAGCTGGGCGTGGTGGTGGGTGCCTGTAGTCCCAGCTACTCAGGAGGCTGAGGCAGGGGGATCGCTTGAACCCAGGAGGTGGAGGTTGCAGTGAGCCGAGATCGTGCCACTGCACTCCAGCCTGGCAACAGAGCAAGACTCCGTCTCAAAGAAAAAAAGAAAAAAAAAGTGTTGTCTTCCCTTCCTTTCCTTCTTTTTCTCATTTCTTATGTGTAATAGAATAATGCTGTGTTTTGAAGGCAAACTTTCAAATGCCTTTGGATAGTTGTGGGGATTTTGCATCCCTTTGCTACAAAACATGTCTTTTAAAAGATGTTGAAGACAATCCCTTTTTTAAAGCCCATTCATCTATGGGCATAGTTGATAAGATAACCAAGGTAATTTAAATAAGTAAAAAGTTATTTCAGTTGGGGCCTTGCATTGGTAGAAGTGAAATGAAGAAAGTGTTCTCAAGAGCTCTAAATCTCAAATCTCACAAACTCCCCACTCTTCCAGTTTGAACTGGACACATCTGTACGTCAGGCCCTAGATTTTACAACTTTATTGCCTTTTCTTTGGACCAGTTTTATGGGAATGGCCTGTGAAACAGCACCTGTACAGAATGGGGAAAGCTAACTCAAGATAGAGGCAAAACCAGAGAAATCAGGTGTTTACAAGGAGTCAAGAAAGCATTTACCTTTTAAGAAAGGCAAGAAATTGTGAAAATATACTTGAATATATTGAATCTATCTTTACCTTTCTAAGCAGGTTATAGTTCTCAGTATATAAACAGTTGGTGGAAACTGAGGAGTTCCAGTCTGCATTTTCTTTTTTTCCCCCTTTTATTTTATTTATTTATTTATTTTTATTTTTTGAGATAGAGTCTCACTCTGTTGCCCTGGCTGGAGTGCAGTAGCGCGATCTCGGCTCACCGCAACCTTCGCTTGGACTACAGGTGTGTGCCACCGTGCTCGGCTAATTTTTGTATTTTTAGTTGAAACAGGTTTTCATCATGTTGGCCAGGCTGGTCTCAAACTTCTGACCTCAGGTAATCCACCCAGCTCGGCCTCCCAAAGTGTTAAGATTACAGGTATGAGCCACCATGCCCGGCCCAGTCTGCATTTCAAAGATTTGTCTATGAAATGGAATAGTCACACTAAACATACTGCAGTCATAGCAACGAGAAGGCAAAAATAAATAAATAAATAAATAAATAAATAAATAAACAAACAATGAAAAAATCCTCCCCCCCAAAAAAAACCCAAAAAACAAGCAAATGAGAAACATAAAATGAAAACCAACACAAAAACCCAAGAACTAGCTGGTGGATTTGTCATTCTTTTCTTAAAACCTTTTTTTTTCATACATTTCTACTTGCCTACAGTGATGGCTTTCCTGTTTTGGATTTTATAGGATTAGGCTTTTTGCGAGATTTGTATGTTTAAAATGAAATTTAATATCTATTAAATATTAAAGCTACTTGCTGGCCAGTAGTTTCAATAATTTTCTATGTATATCTTGCACAATGTCCTAGTTTCTTATTTTTGGTTTTTCTTAGAGTCTTGTAGAGCTTAGACTAGAGTGAGCTGAGTGACGCACTCATCTTGGAGACACAACGTAAGGGGGTTTCAAATACCTCAATAATGAAATTTTAATGAAATATTAAAAAAATCAAAATTAATGCAAAAAATCCATGATGAACATCTTACCAAAATTTTAAATAAAGATAGGACCTGCTCTGCACTTGAACAATTCTGTTTCATTTACCTCACCCTAATCCTGGCCCTGGTTCCAGTGAAACTTAGTTTAAAAACAAGCATCTAGCCCCTGAGGCATAGTTTATTGGTTAAAAACAAAATCATATTAAGCTCTTATTGATCTTGATTACTGCATTTTCTGGCATCCCTTAATATTTTGCACCTAGTCCTGGTCCTGCCTCTTAGCTGCCTTTAGAGTTGATTAAATCCCACTGTATTACTTCTATAGGTAAAGTTTATGTGAAAGCTCACAGAGGAGACAGGACTAGCCCAGGTTGAGCAGACAAGAAATAATAGGGGTGGCTCAAGCCTGTAATCCCAGCACTTTGGGAGGCCGAGACGGGCGGATCACAAGGTCAGGAGATCGAGACCATCCTGGCTAACACAGTGAAACCCCCTCTCTACTAAAAATACAAAAACTAGCCGGGTGAGGTGGCGGGCACCTGTAGTCCCAGCTACTCGGGAGGCTGAGGCAGGAGAATGGCGTAAACCCGGGAGGCGGAGCTTGCAGTGAGCTGAGATCCGGCCACTGCACTCCAGTCCGGGCGACAGAGCGAGACTCCGCCTCAAAAAAAAAAAAAAAAAAAAAAAAAAAAAAAGGGTTGAAACTACCATGGTTTTGTGTCCTCTATCTTCCCAATTAAATTCCTGAGGATAAGATTTTCTGTTCTTATTTCTTTCTGTTACACAGTGCTGTGTGTAAAGCAGTCTCCCCAACCCTGTACTTGTGATTGTCCTGCTATCTGCCTACCATCAGTTATTTGTGTGAACTTAAAGGAGCTACGTAGTTCTTATTGTCCACATGGTATATCCCAATTCTGGGTAAATTCAATGAAATAGAAAAGAAAATAATAGACAGCAAAATAAAACCTTTCCCTGAAACTAAAATCCACTTTCATCTCACTTACATAGACAAAATAGCTGACTAAGTACTTGAAAAGTCTTTTAATCAACTGGTTTGTACTGATGTACAGATGCAAGCAGAGTTCCCTGATACTTAAGACAGATTCATCTCCTTAGTAGAAGTTGGTAGAATTAATAAATAATTGAATGCTCTCCACAAAGGACAATGTACTTTGAGTTGGTAATTATTAGGCTAGGTGGCGAGTGTTTCTTCATTTTCTTAAGAGGTAGGAAAAATACAAGAATTTTCAGTTTAGTGAAAATCATATAAAATAGCACAGGGTATGGGCAGGGGTGCGTGTGATGGCGGGAAAGCAGTGGGGAGGGAGGAGTTGGAAAAGAGGAAAGCACAGTCATCTTATATGGTTTTTTGGTTAAAACTATGAGAGATTTGTGGGTTTCACATCAGTCAACTTTCATTATTCTTGTTCCCATCTTCTCTGATTCACATGGTTTCAGTTTCTTTCCAAACGTCTTTGGTTCAAAACTTTATGGCCATGAAACAGAGCAGTTTAAAATGTTGACAAAAAGTTTTGGAAGCAATCAGTGAATTTTGTACAACTTTCCTAGCCGTTATTTTTAGTGTGAAAATGGTGCTATTCTATGATAAACATGGGTGAGGAATGTTTATGTCATTATCATGTAGCTACTTAGAGAAATAAGACCACAGTGTTACATATGTTTGTTGAAAATGGAACTTATTGGAAAGCTATAAGGTGGAGATTATAATATATATAATATATGAGAAATATATTTTTATATATGAGGAATATATTACATGGAGGCATAATTTTATTGTGTTGAAAACAGCATTTGCTTAAACTGGAGAAGAGGTAGCTATTTTGCATTCCACAAATTGTATTTAATATTACATTTAAAAAATAGTAACTTTAAACAGTTTGAGATCTCTTTTGAAGCCCAGATATAATTTTCATTATGACAAAATAGGATGAAACAGGAAAGTTATTGAAAGACAGCATTGATTTAAAACAGAAGTAAAAAGTATATTTTCTTGTGGAATCAATTTTATATGGATCGCATACATTTAATCCTTTGACTTATTTGTCTGCTAATCCTATGATACATAATAAATTCACAGTTCAATTAATTGGATATATTGTATATACTGACTCATTTAAAGAAAATGAGCTATCATCATCCAGAAGTATTTATGGGGTGACTAAAAGTTCAAGGTGCTGGCTTTACAACATCAGTAAACAGACTTTATACTTCTAGGAACTTAGATCTAAAATCAAAAAAAAAAAAAAAGGGAAGATGACATCAGAAGAAGGTTAAGCAATCAAAAAGTAATCATGCAAGACACATACCGGATGCAACAGAAACTAGATAATCACTCATTTCACAGTTCATTAATAAATATCTACTGGAGGGAGGAAAGGAAAGAAAATGTTTTGAGTACCAACTATTACCAGGCACTGTAATAAATACTTTATAGTCTCTCAATTATGGTGAAATGGAGGGCATAAGGCCGAGGCATCCGAGAGAAATCTGATCATATGAGGAAGAACATTCACTTTCATTCAGGAGGAAAACGCATGAAAAATAGGGAGTAGGTGACTGGGCAGAAGTGGAAGGCTTTTAAAAGGCAATTTTGAAAAGTTGGCTACCTGGGACTTCATTGTGAAGGGCTCTTTAGCACAAGCTCAGGCATGCTCATCTTCATGTAGGTAAGGGAACCTGAAGTGTTTTTGAGCAGAGAGAACATAAATGGCAGACACGATGGAGCCTGGCGAGCCACGGGGCCACGTGGAGATAGCGGGAAAGGAGAGTGGGCTTGACTTTGAAGACAGCGTTCTTACACGGCTCTATAGAAGTAAGTTTTCTTTGAAGAGGCCTGACTAGTATTGATTTTATTCATTTAATTATCAATAATTCAGAGCCACAAATATTTTCTCTGGCTTGCTGTCTATCTAAAAGCATCTGATTGTGAGAAGTAACTGTCAAATAAATAAAATGTTAAATGTTTAGGATAGGCTAATATTTAGTGTCCGTTGGTGGTGATGTTCAAGGAAAGGCACACAAGAGTGTTCCTCTTCTCGGCCTCCTATTAAAAACAATTTCTTGAGAGAAATAGGAAGTAGGAGGTTCCTGAAGTGAGGAAGGGCAGCCACCTGTGACAACTTGGAAAGCATGAAGATATTTGCATTCTCCATTTCTGGTCCCCATAAATGCTCTTCAATCACTGCAGGCACGTCTGCCTACTCCCCTCCACTCCCACCACTCTCCTGAAGCTCCCTCATAAAACCCTCCTTTCTTTTTCCTTATCCTTCTTAACATCTTGTGGCTTTTTATGCAATTGTTCACCTCCTCTCACCTCTCCAGCCAGATTTCTCTCAGTCATCTCACATCTTAGCAGGAGGTGATTCTCAATCATCACCTTCAGTGTGATTCTTACATCATTAACATTCTTGAGAGTTAAATAGTTTCAGAAGATTGAGAACACTTAACTTTGCTAAGACCTCAAAGCATACTATTTTATCCGTAGAATACAGTTTTTGGACTGACTGAAGCATTTGCCAAAATAATTAATGAATTATTTCCATGTAGATTACAAGTCTTAGTTTCAGTGTCACCCATTCGGGTAAGTGCCCTCTGACCTTTAGTACAATGTCAGGCCACTTAGTGACATTAAGATGTCTTTTAGTAAGGCACCTTGTACTTCTTTGATAATAGTCATCTCATTTGAGATTTATTTGTATCTCATTGAGTATATAAACTGTGTCTTAGGTGTTGACAACTGGCTCTCCAATATTTAGCCCAGGTATGTGTTAAGAACGCAAAGAATACTTTTTTTTTTGGTTAGTTGATCAAATGCTATGGACCTGTTCAAGTTCAAGAGATGCGCTTTACCTAATATTTAATCTACAGAGCGTTCTTTTTAGATATTCTTGCTTTTGCTTTGTTTCCTCTTTCATACATCTAGTTGACTTTCTCTGCTAGGCCATTTTTCTTTGTAAACATTTTTTAAAAAATATCACTCTATGAGCATTAGTATGTGCAGTGCAGGAACAGACAACAACAAATCTGTGCTGAGCTATGCATGTAAGGCTTGAGGCTAGGCTCACAGGACAGTTAATCTTTCGGTCTTAGCAAAATTTCAAATCACCGTGCATCTTGGGCCTTCAAATTTACTCACAAATTATTGATACTACAATCTTTAATCTTATACTTTTCATATGAAATGCACTCTCTTCATATTTGTTTTTTTCCTCCTGGGAAAGTTAGTGGCTGCAATTTTCACCTGTGTATCTCTAAACTTACACCTCTAAGCCTATTATTTCATGTGAATCCAGCACCACGTCTGATAGCAGCAGGATATTGGCTTTGGTTTGTCAAACTTAACACCTGAAGATTGTAACATAATGTGGGCATGGTATAGGGAGATGGGAGAACTGACTTCTAGACCTGATGGGGCCATTAACCCTCTAGGTGAATTTGGACAATTGACTTCACCAGGCATTCGGAGAAACCCTGAAGACTCTCTGCAACCCAGTTTTCTAACCGGCCTGCTGAAATAATTCTGAACTCTGCTTGGTATTTTGAATTGCTTTGTGTTTCTATTTGTACCCATCTGACATGGTAATAAAACAAGGGGTAGACGAAGCTTTGGCCCTGACAGAACCAAGCAAAACTGAGATATGTCACAAGTTTACAAAAGTCGGTGCTGCTGCCGGGAGCCTTCATATTTTACTTTTCTTCAACTCAAGCCTCTTGAGAGAATGGCCTAGTTAGAACAATATTAATCTAACACAAGTAAAAGAAAAATGAAACCAACTGCTTTTCTTTCTAAGCCCACAAAGAAACAGTAACTGGGCTTCTCTGGAGAAAGGTAAAGTCAACCTCAGATGTGCTCACAGGCTGGATGAAACCTAGGGGAAGCTAAGGGCTTAAGTGGTCACTTGACAGTATTCTTTTGAAAATTGTGTGGCTGAACTTACTTAAGCCTCTCTTATAGGAACAGCCACCCAGAAGAGTTTGTAACATAAGGGCAACCATACCATATTGGGAGACAAAATAGCTATTTTCTTGATGAAGTACGCAGAGCAGAAAGATTTATGCACTAGTCAACTTTCTTTTTTCATTCTTAAAGGGAAAATCAATATTCCATATTCATGGTTTCTGATGTAACATGTTGCTAGGATAGTCAGAAGGGATTGATATTGTTTGTTGTAAAATATCAACAGTGTTATTTTTATAAGGATAACCAGAGTGAGGATGATATTCTTAGGTTCCACCTGGTTTTCACACTTGTGGTGAAGTAAAATTTAATTGAGTTTTCAAAGGTAGGAAAATATTCTGTTGCTGGGAAATATAGCATAAAGGATTTCTGCATGCTTCCTCTGGGTTTTTCCTGTGAGCTTTAAATTAGGATTTTCTGCCAATTTTCTGGCAGAAGCAGAGGAGACATAGCAGTTTTGCTTTTGGTTTTGATTATGAATTGTCTATATGGCATCAATAAAAATAACTAGAACTAGGTCTGATGGGCACTGAACTTGCTTAAAATGCTAATAAAAATTATAAGAGAAGGGAATGAATCTTAAATTTTAGATATTTTTTCTTATAGTCCATATGGAAAGACCATTTCTGTTAAAAGTACAATAACTAGAGAAGAATATGTTCTCTTCAAAGTGCCAATAAAAATTCAAAATGTCATTTTCCAGTGCAATTCGGCCTGAAATCAACCTGTTTTATGGTAATTATGGGCTCTGGCACCAGAACATAGCAGAGCTTTAGAAACATTGAATGAGTGATTGAGTCCAACCTCCATAAATGTGAAACATATGAAATGATTTGCGTAAAGTAAAAACCAGAGAGCATTGTCACCCTCCCTACCCTGAGCTATGCATAAAGCTGCATTAATGTAGTGGAGTAGTCATATCAGAATGAGGGAGAGAGTGAGAAAAATATTTTCAGAACAATAGAAATAGCATTTGAAAAGCATCTTATGTGGTAGAGGGGAATTTTCTTGTAAAGGTATAAACTGTGAGAAAGAGATAATGATGCCTATTGTGGTCAGAAAAATGCCTTTTCATTGGCAAGATTTGGGTATATCACTATGAAAAGAAAACCGTATATATTTCTTGTAACCCCTGCAGCGGCAGGCACAAGGACCCAGTAATGCATCATCATATGCCACGTGGCAGCTTATCAGGAGTGGCTACTCGAACCAGGAGAAACGTGGCAACACTTCTCACTTGCTTCCCTTTTGCAAGTGTAACCTGAGCTCCTTGTGATACAGGTGTCTTGGCATAAGGATTGCCTTAGATTAGTTTTAGTCTGTAAAATGGGAGAAAAATAAAAGCATTTAAATCTTACAGTGTTCAGATGTCCCAAATTATAGACCAAATAGAGTAGTGGCTGAATCCTCTTAAGTATTATTTATTTTTAGTCAACTGTTTGAATAGTAATATAACCATTAAAGATATTGAGCCAGTAGCTAAAAAAACAAAACAAAACAAAGCAAACAAACAAAAAAACTTCCTACAAAGAAACCTCAAGGACCACATTTGTTTTTTCAACTGAAGAGTTTTCTGGAACTCCTAAAACAGTAGTAATTAAAATATTCTTCAAATTATTCTAAGGCATATAAAAAAGGGAAAATCAGTTACTCATTTGTTGATTCTAGCATAACCCTGATACAAAAACCTGACAAAGAGAACATAAGGAATGAGAATGACTGATTAGTCTCATTCATAAACATAGATGCCAGCTTCTTAAACAGAATATTAGTAAACCAAATGTAACATTGTATTTGAAAAAACTTCATGACCAAGTTGAGCTTTTTTTGTGTGTGTGAATGTAAGTTGGTTTTAGCATTAGGAAATCAATTAGTGCAATTCCCCATACTAACAGATTAAAAAGTCAGATGACCATTTCGATGAGAAAGAAAAGGCATTTGATAAAATTCAACACCCAATTGTGGCAAAAACTCTTAGCAAATTGGGAATTGAAGGCATATTCCTGATAAAGGATATCTGGAAAAAAACTGTTCTAAATATAATTCTAGATGTTGAAATATTGAAAAATATTCCGAATATGATTGGGAATAAAACAAGTGTATTTTGACATTGTACTGGAATCTGAGGTTAGTGAGGCAAGAAAAAGAAATACATTTTATAAGGATAGGAAAGAAGAAAGACAACTGCTGTTATTTGAAGATAATTTAATTGTGTATCTAGAAAAATTCCCTCTAATTCAAAGCTAAATTATCAGAGTTTATAAGATAGCATTTAAAGATTGCTGGGTATAAAATCAGTTAAACATAAATAGTTTTTCTATAAATCAACAACAAACAGTTAAAAAGTGAAATTTAAAATACCACTTACAATCATGGGAAAAATATCAAGCACCTAGAAATAAGCCTTACAAACTTCAGGCAAGATCTTTATGAAAAAAATATGAAATTACATTGAAAGACATAAAAGATCTTAATAAAATGAGGCATTTGTCATGTTCAAGGATTGGAAGAATCAAACTTTCAATAGGTTTTGTTGTTGAAATTTGACAAGCTGATTCTAATGTTTATGTGGAAGTGCCAAGATGCAGACTAGCTAAGATTTTTTGATGAATAATGTGTGATCACAGTAGTTAAGTCAGTGTGGTATGGTGATGGAAATAAACAAATCGATCAGTGGAATGAAAAAAAGAACTCAGGAATAAACCCATACATACATGGGTACTTGATTTATAAGAGAGGGTTAATGGCCACTTAGTAGGGAGAGGATACATTTTTCAGAATTGTGCCAGGATGATGTGTATGAAAAATGAAATTGGAATATTACTTCATGCCATGCACAGAAAACATTTCCGGGTAGATTAAAGACCTGACTCTTTAAAACACTTAGAAGAAAATATTGGGGAATTCTCTGTCTCTCTCTTATTTTTCTTTTTCTCATCTTTCTGAAAGGAGATTTCCTATTGGTAGAGAATTCTGTGTTGGTGGTCTTTTCTTTCAGAATTTTGGATCTATTCCATCGTTTCTGTTGAGATTTCAGTTTTCATTCTCATTGTTTTTTGAAGGTTCTGTCTTTTTTCTTTGCTTTAAAATGTTCCTGCCCTTTTGGCTTTCAGGAGTTTAATAAATTGTGCTCCAGTGTGCATATATTTCTTTGTACTTATCCTACTTGGGGTTTATGCTGCCTTCTAAATCAGCATATTAATTTTTTTAAAATGAATTTTGAAAGTTTCCACCTATTGCTTCTTCAGATATTTCTTCTGTCTCATTCTTCCTCTCATCTCCTTCTGGGAATTTGATTATTCCTATTTCAGGCTTTCTCATAATATCCTATGTCTCCTGCCTTCTTCTGAAATTTCCATTATTTGTCCCTCCGTGTGTGTGTGTGTTTTGATATTTATTTCTGATACACCTTCCAAATTCTCTTTTGAGCTTTGTCTAATCTGTTATTAAAACCTCTCCATTAAATTTTAAATTTGGGTTATTCTGTTTTTCAGTTTTGTGTTTCCATTTGGTTCTTTTCATAGATTGCAGTTTTCTCCTGAAATGTTGAATTCTGTTCTTAATTTGCTTGGGAGAAAGAAGTAGAGTTATTTTCAAGTCTGTGTTTGATATTTCTGATATAAGAAGTTCCTGTGGATGTGTTTCTCTACTCTGTTGTTTCTTCCGGTTTTCATTCATATGTCTTGTATCCTGTATGTTTTGAAAAAATTATTTACTAGACATTGTAATTATAAAGTATTTTTTCTAGAAACAATTGTAGGCCAAGGAGAATGTTATTTTTCTCTATAAGGTTTTCTTCTCCTAGGCATCTGGGGCCACCATTATTCTAGTATCTTCTCAATTCAATTTTGGAAACTGAAATGATTTGACAGTTAACTTTAGTTTCCACAAGGCCGTTTCCTACTTATCCATCCTAATTCTGAGAATGCAGCCCTTCAGCATCCCAGTCAAGAAGAGGAATTCATTGGAATCCCTGCCGCTTTGATCACTAAGAATTGTGATCTCTGTCTTCTTAGCCTTTCATACTGTCAGAACTAGTCCCAGGCTCAGTATTCTGATTACTTACTTTAAATATAACTGAGTATGGTTTTGCTACTTATTGTTGTATACCTCACATATTTGTCTTAAAAACATTTTTTTTCTTCCAATTATGATACTCAGACACATTCTTTTGGGTTTCCTGTTACTACTTTTGTAAATTTGGGCATTAAAATATTAAAATTAATTAGAGCTCTTTCTTTCTAAATTTGTCAGTTTTACCATTTCTATTTTTCTTACTGAATTATTAGAGCTTCTTTCTTTGTTGTGGAAAAGACAGGTTTTGTTGTTATTTTTTACAATAAAAATTGGTTTATACTGTGTATATTAATCTGTAACTTGTTTTCCTTTTTAAAAATGTTATAGATGTACTTCTACAGTAGTCATTAATATAGTCACTTTTAGTAGCTATATAGATTTTCACAATGTATTCAATGCTTTTCCTAGTTCTTAGACATCCTGATTACATAATACATAGGAAAATAATTAATAGTAAATAAAATGATAAAGTACTAATTATTGTATAGTACATAACCTAAAGTGGGATTTTGGGGATAAAAAAGTATATATTATGTTTTGATTGATAAATATTGCCACATTACTTAAATTTTATTTTATTTTATTTGGCTGGGTGCGGTGGCTCACGCCTGCAATCCCAGCACTTTGGGAGGCCAAGGCGGGTGGATCACCTAAGGTCAGGGGTTCAAGACCAGCCTAGCCAATGTGGTGAAACCCCATCTCTACTAAAAATACAAAAATAGCCAGGCATGGTGGCACACGCCTGTAATCCCAGCTACTCTTCTCGGGAGGTGAGGCAGGAAAATCGCTTGAGCCCAGGAGGCAGAGGTGGCAGTGAGCTGAGATTGTGCCACGGCACTCTAGCCTGGGCAACAGAGCAAGACGCCATCTCAAAAAAAAAAACTATTTTATTTTATTGTTAATTAACAAATAATAGTTGTATATATTTGTGGAGGCAACATTACTTTAGAAAAAGTATATAGTAATATAGTAATTCATACTCTTCTCAGCAGTATATAAAGGTCATATCTTGGTTATTTCTGTAATATTTTTCATATTAACCTCAAAAACATTTTTTCAAGTTTCTCAAAATTCTCTGGTAACCTTGAGAATTTGTTTGGAATCCCACTAAATTGAAACATTATCATAGGCAGAATTAATCTCTAATCAACTTCTTTTGCAATATTAAATCTTTCATGAGAATATTGTTGTGAAGGACATGACCTTGTTCACTGCTATACCACTTATGCCTAGAATATTTTCAAGCATTATAGAAGGTAAATATTTGTCAAATGAATAACGTTTTTATTTTTCACATATGTTAAATATATATAGACATATATCTTCACATTTCTGTTTACATTTTTAAAAGATATTTTGTAGTTTTGTTGCTATTATGAATAGGGATATCCATTTGATTTACACTTAAGGTATATTTTTTCAAAACTATTTTAAATTTATTATTTAGTACAAGATACAGAAATTTAGAAAATAGATTAAGAAAAAATTAAGAAGAAAACAAAAATCACCAATTATCCTATCATTGTTAATATTTTTCTGTATTTTACTCCAGTTCTACACATACACACACTCATATATGTATATATAATATATACACATATA
>NW_016814921.1:2179796-2252176 GCF_001698545.2 Rhinopithecus bieti
ATATATACACATATATAATATATATTATATATAATACCACATATGTACATATATATACAACATATATACAACACATATATACAACATATGTGGTATGTGTAATACATATATGTATACATATGTATACAATACCATATATAATACAAATATACAGTTTAATGACCATAGTACATATCATTAAAATTATATATTATATGTACACATATGTATATTATGTAATCAGGATAATTTGTAATGTATAATGTATACACATATATAACATATGTGTATATATTTTGTTAAACCTATTTTCAGTGTTTTGGGGGTCTTTTTTACATAACAAAGTTTCATGAGCATTATACGTATCATTAAACTTATTTGAAACATAATTGCTTTAATGGTTACATACAGTTCCATTATTTAGCTATCTTATTATCTAACTCAAGAGTGTCCAATCTTTTAGCTTCCCTGGGCCACACTGGAAGAAGAATTGTCTTGGGCTCCACATAAAATGTACTAACACTAATGACAACTGATGAGCTAAGAAAAAAAATTGGAAAAAAATCTCGTAATGTTTTAAGAAAGTTTACAAATTTGTGTTGGGCCGCATGAGGTCCATGGGCTGCAGGTTGAACATACTTGATTTAACTATTCTCTGACAATCAGACATTTGCAATGATAAGTTCCTCATTTTTCATAAAATAAATGAAGTACTACTGTAGTATTACTATATTACACTGAAAATTTTAAATAAAAAATATTGTTTATCTCTTTATTATCTTTTCTAATAGACAGAAGTATAATTACTGGGTTAAAGGCTGTGGGAAAAAAATATTTTTGAGACATAGTCTCACTCTGTCACCCAGGCTGGAGTTCAGTGGTGCAATCATAGCTCATGGCAGCCTTGACCTTCCAGGTTCAAGCAGTCCTTCTGCCTTGGCCTCCTGAGGAGTTGGGACTACCGGCACGTACCACCACACTAGACTGATTTTTGTATTTGTTGTTACCCGGGCTGGTCTCTGAATATTTTTAAAAATCATAAAAATCATAATTCACATTGTCAGTTTTTTTTTTTTTGAAATGGAGTTTTGCTCTTGTCACTCAGGATGGAGTGCAATGGCATGATGTTGCCTCACTGCAACCTCCTCCTCCTGGGTTCCAGTGATTTTCCTGCCTCAGCTTCTTGAGTAGCTGAGATTACAGGTGTGTGCCACTATGCCTGGCTAATTTTTTATTTTTAATAGAGATGGGGTTTCACCATGTTGGCCAGGTTGCTCTAGAACTCCTGACCTCAGGTGATCCACCCTCCTCGGCCTCCCAAAGTGCTGGGATTACAGGTGTAAGCCACCACACCCGGCCAGTCAGTTTGCTTTCTAGGAAGCTTTTGCTAATTTGCAATCTGGCCTAGCAAAGCATGGGAGTATCAGTCTTCCAGCACATGTACCAGCCTTCGAAAAGTTTTGGCAAATCTGAATGGCTCCCATAGGCCTCTTGTTTTCATAATATTTTGACTTTCTTTGATGATTAATGAGTTTGAACTTTTTTCATAACTTTATTATTTGCATTTTCCCTTATGTGCATTCTCTTTTTGTCCTTTGCTCTTTTTGTTTCGTTTCCATTATAATGTGCATGATTTTTATGTTCTGATTTTCTAATGGGGAATATAGCTACCAGATGAGTTCTTACTGGGACATTTTCCCTACTCTACTGGATAAACATTTTTCATTAATGGCAGGATACCAGCTTTAGGGAAAATTAGTTATTATTTTTACTTCCACTGCCGTTGGTCCTAGGAATTTTTTTTTGCATTACAATACTTTCTGGTTATGCTGTACTACTTACTGTAAAGCTAAGTATAGGCTATTATATTCTTTAGCAACATTATCATTTGGGTAGTGTCCTAACCGAAATGGGATCTAAGGAAATGATATTTGTAATATGTTTTGCTGTTATGAATTGAAAAAGAATGCCTATATATGCAGTGAATACTTATTTTTTAAGTTTCCAGTTTTTGAAAATTTAATCGAGTTGTAATTTACTTACAGTGACCTCTTCATACCTTAAGTATACAATTTAATCAGTTTTAACAAATACTCATCAAGACACTAAATATTTCTACTTTTTTGCATTCGAGTGAAGGTCTAATGGAGATGCATTGTTTAAACCGTTATCTTTATTTCACCTGCATTTTTGATGGATATTTTCACTGAATATAAAATTCTGGTTTGATAATTTTTACTTCCTTCGTTACCTTTTGATATGGTTTGGCTCTGGGTCCCAACCCATATCTCATCTTGAATTGTGATCCCTATGTGTCCAGGGAAAGACTTCGTAGGGGGTGATTGGATCCTGAGGGCAGTTTTCCCCAAGCTGTTCTTGTGATAGTGAGTGAGTTCTCATGAGATCTGACAGTTTAAAAGTATGGCACTTCCCCCTGCCTCCTGCCACCATATATGACACGCTTTGCTTTCCCTTCACCTTCCGCCATGATTGTCAGTTTTCTGAGGGTTCATCAGCCATGTGGAACTGAGAGCCAATTAAACCTGTTTTCTGCATAAATTACCCAGTCTCAGGTAGTTCTTTATAGCAGTGTGAGAACAGGCTAATATACCTTTAATGATATTACTCTATCGTTGTGGCTTTTATTGTTTCTGACAAGAGGAAGGTCTAATTATTATTTTTGGCCCCTGTATAAATATTTCGTTTTCCTCAGGCTGATGGAAGATTTTCTCTTTGTCCTCAATTTTTAGCAGTTTAGTAGTAACTCCCTAGGTCCGTATTTCTTGGTATTTTTCTGCTTGAGGGTATCTGAGATTCTTGAATCTGTGGTTTGTGGTGTTTCATGAAGTTTGGGAAGTTCTTGAGCATTATATCTTCAAATATTTCTTGTGCTCCATTTTCTGTCTCTTCTCCTTCAGAAAGGATAATAAGACATGTGTTTGAATACAAAGTATTCTATCTATTGTAGCTATTTACTTAAGGTACAATATATGGCCATCCCTTAATCTTTCCATATTTCAATGTCTTTGTCTGTAAAAGAGAAAAATGCTATATCTGTCTCATAGGGTTATGAAAATTAAATGAAATAATGTATTTAAAGCACTTAACCTACAGTACAAGCCAAGATACATGGGTATTTTAAAAATTAATGTCACACACTATTAGTCTATGACTGAATCAGTAGTGTCAGTAAATAATGTTCTCTGGTCAGGAAACGCCCCTATAAGAAGTGACATGTGTGTAGAGACCTGAGGGAAGTGTGTCATAAGGCCATGTAGAGATCTATGGAGACATGTTCCAGATGAGGGAAGAGAGGTACAAGGACCCTGAAGTGAGGATAGTCTTGGTGGGTTTGATGCATAGCAAGGAGGTCTCTGTGCCATGAGGAAAATGAGCAAGAGGAAAGAGGGTTGGAGATGAAGATGGAGAGGTAGGTAGGGGTCTTACAGTAAGGTCACAGTAAGGAGTTTGGATTTTATATTTGAGGAAAGCCACAGAGAGTGCCCATTAATCGTATCATATTCTTTCATAATTAAAAACCTTCACTGGGGCCCACACCTGTAATCCCAGCACTTTGGGAGGCCGAGGAGGGTGGATCACAAGGTCAGGAGTGCAAGACCAGCCTGACCAACATGGTGAAACCCTGTCTCTACTAAAAATATAAAAATTAGCCAGGCATGGTGGTGCATGCCTGTAATCCCAGCCACTCAGGAGACTGAGGCAGGAGAATTGCTTAAATCCAGGAGGCAGAGGTTGCAGTGAGCCGAGATTGTGCCATTGCACTCCAGCCTGGGCGATAGAGCAAGACTCCGTCTCAAAAAAAAAAAAAAAAAAGAAAATCTTAAGTTGTTATTCATGTTTTTGAATATTCTCCAAACTACTTAGCAGGAACCTTCGTGGTTTGACCATAGCCCATCCTCTCCAATTATATCTGGCATCACACCCTTCCTTGCTCATTATACTCCAAAAGTACAAGCCTTCTTTTGGTTCTTAAAACACATCTCTTTTTAGGCACAAAACTTTGTATATGCAATTCCTGCTGCTTAAAATTACTTTTAATTTACGCTTTGCTTGGCTAACTCCTCAAATCAAGTCTCTACATGTCACTTTCTTTCCTGCCTCCTTGAATCCCCCCTTGGTTATCTTGTAATAATTATATATTTATTAGTGATATTATTTGTTTAATGTGCATTCCTCTCCCTCAAATGGCATGTAGACTCCATTAGAGAGGAGTGGCTTTTGTTTCCTTCTTTACATAGTTTCTGTTATTTTGAGCAGAATCTGTCATCTGTCACATTTTAGACATCTAATAAATAAATGCATAACTGGATTACTGACTAGCTGTTAAGTGATATAACCTTCAGTGTACAACTATTCACTGGTGAACCTGGAAGCCAATCACAGCTCCTGTTATCTCCAATACCATTTTTCTTACTGCTAACAAATTTGTTTTTATTTATGCACAAATTAAAATATTGAGAAATATTTTAAATTCTTTTTAACTTGCACTCCTCCTAGTAACATGCATTGGAGATATACATTTTCATTGATATAATTTTCTTTTGCGGAGTAGATTCTTCTTTCTTCTACTTTAATACATTTCCTACATTAATCAAAATCCATTCATTTTTCTGCCTTTTCTACTATTTCTGGAATGTATTGAATTACATTTTGGTATTTACTGTTTGACTAAATAACTTTTAATGAGTTCATTAAGATTGATATGCTAATCTACAGGGTCTTCTGAAATAGAAGAAAACTGAATTTACCCTTTAAGAAAGATTTTCTGAAGGCTATCACTTACAAATTATTATTATTATTATTATTGTTGTTCTTTCTAGCAAAGACATAAACCTATGTGGAGATTTACACATCATTTTGGATGAAAACTCCCTTACTAGGAATTGTGTCCTTGGATATTTTCCATTTTTATTGGACTAAATCAAGCAGAAATAACTTTTTCTGTATAGTGGTAATTTGGCTATAGGTAGTGTGTTAGTCTGTTCTTACATTGCTATCAGGAAATACCTGAGACTGGGTAATTTATAAAGATAAGAGGTTTAATTGGCTCATGGTTCTTCAGGCTGTACAGGAAGCATAGTGGCTCCTGCTTCTGGGGAGACCTCAGGAAGCTTCTAATCATGGTAGAAGGCAAAGGGGGAGTGAGACGTCTCACATTGTGGGTGCAGGACCAAGAGAGACCAATGGAGGAAGTGCCATACACTTTTAAACAATGAGATCTCATGACAACTCACCCACTATCACAAGAACAGCACCAAAGCGATGGTGCTAAACCATTCATGAGAAATTTCCCTCATGATCCAATCACATACCATCAGGCCACACCTCCAACACGGGGGAGCTCCTGTAACCAATCTCCCTTGGATGAGGGATGAGGGACAACTGTATGTCCTAAAAGGGCCCAGACTATACTAAGTTTACCAAGAAATTGGAAAGTTATGGTGAGGGTTCATCATTGTAGTGATTGTTGTCCTATATAGGAGACAACAATCTCCTATATAGGAAGTGAGATGCTGTCATGGAAATAGCCTACATGATTTCAGTGGGAATGCATGATGAAAGCAGGGTGGTAAAGGCCGTGAGACAGTGTGGTTACCACAATAAGCAGCAGGCTTGGGGTAGTTAATGGGATAGTTTCATTGGCAGGCATCTTTGGCATTAATTGATCCTGATACTTCCAGTATTGGGATAGTTAAACCCCATACTAAAGTCCAACTTGATTTGTAGGACCATGTTCACTGTAATAATACCATAATTGAAAGTCATGGCTGCTCACTTGTTTCCTTGCCTGAAACAATCTGCACTGAGCCAGTTTATCCAGAACCTCCTTGTATTAGTCTGTTCTCACACTGCTGTGAAGAAATTCCTGAGACTGGGTAATTTATGAAGAAAAAGGTTTAATTGACTTACATTCTGCATGGCTTGGGAGGCCTCAGGAAACTTACAATCATGGCAGAAGGCAAAGGAGAAGCAGGCACAGGGCAGCAGGATTGAGTGAGTGCAAGCAGGGGGAATGCTAGACCCTTATAAAACCATTAGGTCTCCTGAGAACTCACCCACTATCATTGAGAACAGCATGGGGCAACCTCCACTATTATCCAATTACCTCCACCTGGTCCTGCCCTTGACACACGGGTATTTTAGGGATTATGGGGATTACAATTCAAGTTGAATTTGAGTGGGGACACAGCCAAACCATATCACTCCTTGAATGAAAAGTGGGTGAGATATTCTTGAGGAATATTCCTTGATTGATTGTTTTGCATTTACAAAAATGTTTGTTTTTTGTCTTTATCCTTGAATGACTTTGGGGTAAAAAAATCATGGGGTTATTTTCTTTCCTTGAAAATGTTCTGGAAGTAGCTACCCTATCTTCCAGATGTAATATAGTTACATCTACACTATCTTCCACTGCAAACAAGCTTCATTATCTTTTAGCCTTATCTTGCTTTTGAGAAATACTCCAGATTGACATTTTCTCCTTATAAGTTCCTTAATATTTTTGCCTGGCTTTCTAATGCCTACTTTCTTTCTTGTTTAACTTTTACTGGGAGCTGTTTACTTGTTGACAGTTATGGGTCCATTTTTCTTGGGGTACATAATATACTTTAGTATATAGATCCAAATCTTTTATTTCAGAAAGGTTTCTTGAATTATATTTAAGTATATGTGTTGTTCTATTATTTTTGGTTTGTTTCCTGGGTTATATGAAAATTTTGTTTTTTCTCTGACCATCATTTCCTTTGTTTGTTTTTTTGGAGACAGAGTCTTGCTCCGTCTCCCAGGATGGAGTGCAGTGGCAGGATCTCAGTTCACTGCAACCTCTGCCTCCTGGGTTCAAGCGATTCTCCTGTCTCAGTTTCCTGATTAGCTGGGATTACAGGTGTCTGCCACCATGCTCAGCTGATTTTTTTGTATTTTTAGTAGAGACAGAGTTTCGCCCTGTTGCCCAGGCTAGTCATGAACTCCTGAGTTTCAGGCAATCCACCCACCTCAACCTCTCAAAGTGCTAGGATTACAAGCGTGAGCCACCACAACTTTTTTTTTTTTTTTTTTTTTTTTTTTTTTTTTTTGAGACAGGGTCTTGCTCTTTCTCCCAGGCTGGAGTGCAGTGGCAGGATCATGACTCACTGCAGCCTCAACCTCCCTGGCCCAAGTGATCCTCCCACCTCAGCCTCCCAAGTAACTGGGATCATGGGCATATGCCACCATGGCCGCAAAATTTTTTAAAAACTTTTGTAGAGACAGTGTCTTCCTAAGTTGCCTAAGCTGGTCTTGAACTGCTGGGCTCAAGTGATCCTCCTGGCTTGGCCTCCCAAAGTGCTAGGATTACAGGCATGAGCCACCATGCCCAGCTCATCATTTCCTTTTCTAATCCTTTTATCTTTTATTTCCATTTTGCTTGCTCTTTTCTTTTATCCTTTATTGTACTTTGGCAGTGGCTATTTTCTCTCATACACCTTCTTATTTCAGCTTCATTTCTATGATAATCTTACTTTTTCTTCTATCCGTTCCCTGACCTTTAAGTTCGTATTTCATCTCCTCCAAGAGTCCTATTTTTTTCTTGAGTTCTTGCATCTTGTATGTACAGCTTTATGTTTTAGTATCACAGAAACAATTACCTCATTGACATTTTTAAATTAATGGCAAAAGCGTTTAGTCACTCTATTCGTCTTCTCAGTGGTAGCATTTTTCTGGAGACTAATCTGGGTCTGTCATTTGTATTTCCTGTTCCTTGACTCCTTTTATGTGTAATACCTTTGATTTGATATTGTGTATGTTCTTTCTTGATAAACAATTTTGAATAAGATGAGTTTTCTGCAATTTGTAGGAGGCTCACTTGAGGGAGGGGTCAGTGCTGGTTTGAGAAAAATTAAAGTTTTTATGTAACTGAGGCTTTTGTGTATCACTTGGCTAGCCTTTACTTTTCCTATGGATATTGACAGCCATTTTGGGAGGTTCTTGTTTGTTATACTACTTTATAGTGCAAAGTTTTGTTTTTTTCTCTCTTCGTGCTCCCTGAAAATATGGCCTGTGTGGCTTGATGCTTTTCTCCTTTTTTTTCTAGGAATCAAATCATGCACAGAGAAGTTCCTGAGACTAGACAGAACATACTCTTCCAACTCTTGCAGATAAAGGGATTTAACTGAGGTTTTGCACAGGGTGTGTTCCTTACCTCTGAAAAGCAGAAGTCACTTTGGTAGCTCTTTTTGCAGTCTTAAAGTCCTTTCATCACTTTGCCCCGCACCTTCCCTTGCTGCACTCCTGTGCTTTTGGGGATCTTTTTACATATTTTGTGATGGACTTTAACAATCTCCTAGTGGTACTGAAAATGGAATTTGTAATTTGGGTTTTGTTCTCTGAAACTCAGTTTTATGTTCTAGCTTAATTCAACTAGGAATCATTAAGCATTGGCTATTTCCAGCTACCATACATTAGGGGCTGTAGAGACAAATTTCTTGTTTTTGAGGAGCTCTTAATATAGTGGAGCATGAAAAATAGGCAACGATGACCAACGTTCCCCTCCCCCACCAAGCCAAAAAATCCCAAATACCAAAAGGGACAGAATGTGCTAAATGTCAAAGCAGAGGTTTAAAGTGGTGGTTGAGAACAAACCTAGGTGATTAGGAAAGGGTGGCAGTTAATGGCACCTAGAGATTGGCACAATACTCTTCAGATGGTAGGCACTCAATCAGTGTTTAGGGGATCTAGAAGAAGATTTGTTTTCAATTGAGAGAAGTGAGATTCATAATATTCTCGCTCTAAATGTAATTTTAGGAGGACATTCTACCCAGAATTTTGAGATATTCTGGTGTATGTAATGATTGCTTTCTTTCTTCATTTAGATCTATTTCCAGAACAAGGTCACCTGCCTCTTAGCTTATATTCCATTTCTTAACCTTGGTGCCTTTTGAGGTAGACTTTGGAGAGTGGGTCTAATGTTGACAGATGGATAGAGAAGGGATAGATTATTTGGAAGACAAAGGACAAGGTCGAAACCACATGCATGGGAAATCAGAGCGTCTCTGGGCATTATAGGAAAAAAGAATTTTGTACAGGGCTACATTATTAAAGATCTGAGATATTAATCCAAAACATCATTTAGTTTTCTGACTAAGCAATTGTGTTTCAAATAGTATCAAAGAAACCTCGAAGAATTTCCCATAAAATTCTGTATTTTCTATATCTATCTCGAAAGATAACAAGATGCTAATTATATCAATCTATTTTTCAAAAAATTAACACTGCAAAGTTTAGTTTTATAAAATGCTTATTCTCTAATAAATAGAAGTGGAATAATTAGTCATTAATTATTGGTAATAAGTGTTCTTTATTCTCTTATTATTTTAGTTTTAACCAACTATCACTGAAAACATTATTTGATTCATGCTACTGTAATAAGCTTTAACATACTTCTGTTCCTTCCCCAAACCCTCTTCCCCTGCCTCCTCTCTACCTCCCTTGTCTCCTCTTTTCTAGTCTCAATCAATGAATTATTCATGGAAACATGTACTAGGGGCAACATTACTTTTTTTTTTTTTTTAAATGAAGTATCTAGGTCTTCACCATTTTCGACACAATGCTATGTTTTACGTATCATATGTTTTTTGAAATGCTTATAATACTCTCTTTTGGTGAAGAGGATTTGTTTATGGATGTCATAAAGTCAAACACTACTTGTGTCTCATGATAGTAATCACCACCAATACCACCGTAATAGTAGTAATCTTTGGGTTGAATGGGCCAATCAAATTTATAATCCACTATACTTGTCTTGTGATCTTCACTAGCATGGCTTTTATGTGCTCATGGAAAAAACAGGGAATAAAAGCTTGGTAGTTTCCATGCTGTTAAAATTAAGAAAACATGATTTAGTATTAAAAGAGGTAATAATTTAATTTTGGAGTTGCTGAGTTGAGCTCTGGTGGTCTGGGAAACTCGGGGGAAAATTTAGATATTGCAGTAACAGATTTGAGTTGGAATATTTTGTAACTGCAATAGCAGATGCACTTATAGAAAACTGTACAAATCCAAATGTTGCTTCATATGACCTTGGGACATGATGGATTTCCCAAGGATCTAGATTTGACAGTAAGTTTTCTGTTTAACCAAAACATGAAAATTATTATCCTTCACACATTATTTAAAGAAAAGTGCTGAAAATTACATGGTATTTAAAATTTATTTAGTTGTAAAACCTATTAAGAGAATATAAATATATGGTTTTTAAATCAGTAAAATTAATTTGCAGGCTTGAGGTAGCTTAGATTAAGGTAAATATCTTTTATGGTCATTTTCCTAGAACTGTAAATATGACTTATGTGTCTCTATATCTTTGTTTCCACTGAAGACTTTGAAATAGCAATAATTGGGCCTTTTTGAAACTTTCAGGACTTCTACCAATTTATTAAAAGTATGCACCTTAGAAATTTTCAAGGATTCACTCAGACTTTAATAGTCAGGGTTAAAATATTTGAGTGGTTTGAAAATTTGTGCTTGTAATATGATCATTTGAATTCTTGGTACTGGGGCATTTTGATTATCTTTGCACAGTGTGCATTTGCTTGTGATTTTTTTTTTACTTTGATGCACTGCTAATAGATAATATACAGCACATTCTATGGATATGTGCTAGTTGACCCAATCAGAATAAATCTACAGGAACTCTGCTACATGACAAATGTAATTAAGTACCATGAAAATGTCTTATTAACTTCTATAATCTTTAAAAGTATGCAATAAATCATATTACTTGAAAAAACTTTATTTTTCAACCTATGATCTTGCTTAAGTCCCTGTTCAAGGATGCATTTAAAAAACATGACAATTCTAAAAAATAAAATAACTGTTTGAATAATGGAAGGTGCACATTGACAATAACTATTCATACTTTGTACCAAGATCTTAGTTTGACATAATTTTTTCAGCCTTGTTTGGATTTACAGTTAACCCTAAAAACATTAGTAAATGGTACCCACACTTTTAAATCATAAAAAGAAACCCAGATTTGTTTGCAGTTTTTTAATCTGTTGTTAATAAACTTGAAAGAACACAGTCCTGTCTAATAAACACATCAAACTAATGGGTACCAGAGCAGTTCAGAAGAGTGTTTGTTGTTTGGTGTTTAGATTTCAGTCAGAATTAATCAACAATGGATGGGGCCTGCTGTATTTATTAGCAACTCAAATCCCTGTGATTTAATGCCAGGTCCTTTGACTCATTCCAGTGAACGCTGGCAAGTTTACAGCACTGATACATACTTACATCCTCGGGTCTTTAAAAGAAAGGGAAAAATAGAGCCTAAAATCAGACCACAGGATTGGCAAGAATTTCCCGAGAGCCATTTTGAATTTAGCCCTATACAGTGAGCCTGTGAATAGGAAGCAATTGATTCAGGAACAGTGGAGCCTTTTTTTTGCCTGAAGAAGCCTTCAGCTGTGCAGATGGCTTGCTGGCATAATCCAGTCTGCTTTTGTCTTTTATTTTATATATTAGTCTACTTGCTTCTCACACTTTATACTGCTTTTGTTTTCTCTCTGTGCTCTAAGCCTCCAAATTTCAGGGGCAAGGAGAGGTTGCAAGGGTTTAGTGAGGGTGGCTGGACTATATGTGGAGTATTTCCCACAGATTTATGAGTTGCTAGTAAATTGCTGGCAATGCTGCCTGCTTGTCACAGTCAGCACTAGGGTGTTCTTTGTACAAAAGTGTCAACTTTTGAATGAGGACTCTGGAAACAGATGTAAAGATTAATCTTGAGAATGCATTTTTCTGAGGCCCTGAAAACGTGCCTACTTGTGCAATAGCCCTGGTTCTAGACATTTATTTTTCAAAGTGATCTCATTCCTCAGTTACAAAGACTTACATTCTTCACTGTTCATGTTCAGAAAATTCCACAGCCCTTAGCCATTCCTCCTGCTTCTCATGTCTGGGGGCTGCCTTTCGAGAGCAGATTATTTGTGGAAAGACATTATTTATCTGGAAACTCTTCAGTGAAAACTTGATGGAGTTGTTGTTACTCCAGGGACCGTCTATCTCCCTCAGAAGATAAGATTTGCCAATGCTTCCCCCGTACAACTTCCTATGGGAAGATAGCTGACTTTTGGCCTGATAAATAGTTTCACATTGGATGGGTTGTTGCCATCTCATGCATTCTTTTTCATCCTTCCCAGATATGTAATTTTCTCTCTTACTATCTTGCTTTCGGTCATATTGTCTTTTTTCCCCCTTTTCATACGGAAGTAAATTTTGAAGAAGAAATATCTGCTAAAATGTGTATTTGTTCAAATTTTTCAATGTTAAATATTAGGATATGTCTCAAAGTGTTCTGAAATAAATCTTGTATATATAAAAAAGAAACACCGAGAATGTAATCACATACCTCTGTTTTTCCTCTAGTTTTCTTCTACACAATGACATATTTTCTTTCGCGCAATCAGAAGACTTTGTGGGATGATGTAGACCATGTTTTTTTTTTTTTTTTTTTTTTTTTTTCTTTTTTTTTTTTTTTTTTTTTTTTTTTTATTGTAAAATGTTCCACAAACAGAAAATAAATACCACAGAATCCACCATTTGGGAATGACTTGTTTGTGAGTCAATTGTCCTTGTTTTCCCTCCTTAAAAATTATATCTTCCATTTATATGGGAAGCACATGTAGATATTTCCTCCTTTCTTATCTTTAAACAATATTTGTAATACATTTCAGCTGAGGATTAAAAAGATCTGGTCCTCTAAACATTTGTATAAGATTAGCAAATGTACTAACATACAGACTTGTTCACTGTTGTAATCATTTCCTATGTACTCAGCACTTTTGTTTGTGAAGAACATTTATTTTGGTACTGCCATACTTTATTTTCTTATTGTACCTCTTTTAAATTGCATTTCTCAAGGGCATTATATGTAATGAAAAATGTTTAAATTTAGGACCAAATGCAGATTTTGACTAAAGATGGGAGAAAATTGTGTTTATATCCTAGTTTATTTCCTGAACTAATAAACAACAATAACAATGATGAAAAACAGATAACAAAGGTCATCTGCAATAATACTGAGCAATAATTACACATACAAACCATAACAACAAAGTATAGGTGCTCAAAACAGTGAAATTAAGACCAAACTTAGAAAAGGCTTAGTGTACTGGCACATACATCCATGATCTCTGCAGTAAGTATGGTGCTTCACAGTTTGGGAGTCAATCCTGAAAGCCCAATCAAGGCTCTCTCCCTGGAATGCCAGAGTCTGGGGGTTTGGATAGGTTAGAGGAAGATCACTGAATTCAGGTTTACTCCACCAAGGAGGAGCAGGGTCAGGGTGGAAATTCAGAAGTGCTCAGGTATACCATTTTATCACAAGTAGGCTGACCACTAGGAAGAGAGAAGATAGAAGGTGAAGATTTGTTAGGGAATTGCAGAGAGCTGAAGACTCATATGCTGGAGATGGCTCATACCTGCTCTCCAGAGCCAATGGATAAGTTTCCAAAGTTTGCAAATCAATTGTTAAACACAGCCATTATTAAAAATTATATCACAAACTCACAATAAATTACATGAGAAACAAAGGCAATGAGTACTCAAAACTCATCACACCTTAATAATGATACACTATTATTATCTATGCTTTTGAGGTTATTCCCATCAATTACATCTGTCTGGTGAAAATATTATCTGAAAGTGAACTACTGCGCATTTCTTCCCAACCCTGTATTTGGTAATATATCACATTGGTAACTTGAAAACAGCCATGGTGGGAGTATTTATACCATGAAAATCTGCAAAATGCTACATATCAATACTTGACTTATTGTTTTGTTTATTAATTAGAATTGAAGTGATGAAGAAAATGTTAATGATGCAGATTAAGAGTGTTGTGCCATGGCACAAAAAACTGTGGAAGTATTCTTCTAGTATTTGAAACGATTGTCTGAAAGTTGCTCAAGCCATTGATGAAAAAATGAAGTTCTGAGATGCGCATCTTTTTTGTATCACTTTCGTCTTACTTAGTAACATAAATTAAAGTATCACCAAACATTCATGTGAGAACATTTGTTCATTGCAACCATACTTTGAGTATGAGTTTGGTAAAATTCAAGAAAAGCATTCTGTGATAATCAATTGGCTATATAGACTTTATAATCAATATTTTATATGTTGTGAATTGTGTGCTATATATGCTTTATATTAGCAAAATTTATTATGTCTATGTAAAAAATTGCAAGTATCCAAAAATGTATGTGCATGTGTACATAAAAACACATATATTATTTTTAGGACAGTCAGTTAAGCAGTTCCCGGTGCCCTACAATGCCTTGCAGTGCATTGGGGAGATATCCTCTGCACTCTGTGTTGAGGGATGTAGATGGAAAGAATGGGGGTTTAGTAACTCAAATGCATGGATCGTGTAGCTGGAGATATACCCGGCCCTCAGAATTAGTAAGAAAATATTTTGAAACAGTCTATTCGAATTCAAGATTCTTGCAGTACCAGTTTTCTGTTATTGTTATGCACTAAATTGTGTCCCCACCTCAAACTGTATGTTGAAACCCTAACCCGCAATATGACTGTATTTGGAGGCAGGGCTGTTCAAGAGGTAATTAAGGTTAAATGAGGTCATAAATGTAGGGCCCTAATCCAAAACGACTGGTGTTCTTTTATGAAGAGGAAGAGACTCCAGAGCTTTCTCTCTCTTTGTATGTGCACAGTAGAAAAGCCACTTGAGGTCATTGTGAGAAGGTGACTGTATATAAGCCAGGAGAAGCCTCACCAGAAACCAACCATATTGGCACCTTGATCTTGGACTTCCACCTTCCGTAATTGGAGAAATGGGTGGCTTAAACGATATTTCTGTTGTGGTTTAAACTACATTTCAGTTGTTTAAGCCACCCAGTCTATAGTATTTTTATGGTATTTATTATAGTATTGAAGTATTATTATATTAAATTATTGTGGTATTTATTTTGATGGTATTTACCATGGAAGCTCCAGTAGACTGATACAGTCATCATTTGAAAAGAGTGAGCATGGCATATACTAATGGATAGTAAGACAAAAGAAAGAAATAGGAACTCATCCATGTAAAGTGGCATATAAAAAGTGGTCAATAATAATAATTATTATATAAGATAGATGAACAAGTCATATCAGACTAATGATATGCCAGGGAGTAGAAGAAACATTTTAAACATAAAATCTTCCATGTTATTAGAAAAATTAAAGACAATGTTATTTTTGAAATGAGAGATCATAGAAGAAAGAAAATGAAGGAGAGAAAGGTTGTGAAGGAAGGAAACTTACCAGAGAATTTGACAATTTTGGACCAAGTCAAACTATTTAAGTGTAAAGGACACAGACAGATAATCTCAGACACAAAAGAATGCTGTGAATAGAAGAACCAGGCATCTTTCTTGAAAAATATACATAATGAAATCTAAACAATATTGAACACATTCCTTGACTTGAAATCAGTAAATGCAGTCTCATTTGTAACATGTTTGGAATATTAAAACCCAAAACATATTTTGGATACAAAGAAAACTTCAATAAATTCTATAAACTAGAAAGATTGTGTAATATGGTAATTGATGACAACACACTGAAACTAGAAATTTAGTATAAAATAAAATATTCGAATTCAAGACAAATAACCACAAAATCCCAACCACTTAGAGTTATCAGCAATAATAGCAAAAAACAACTCAATGTTTAGCTCAAAGAGAAAAGTCAGAACTTAAATTGTGGAGCAATAGAAAATAACACTATTATAAAAATATTACATATTAGAAATTATATAGCTGAAACCATGCTCAGGAGAAAATGTATGTCCTTGACACCAAACGAAATGATCTTTTAACATAAAAAGTTAGGGAAAAACCAGAAAAATTGTTTTTAAGTAAGTAGAAAGCTGGGCATGGTGGTGCACACCTGTTGTCCCAACTACTTAGCAGGATGAGGCAGGACAATCCCTTGAGCCCAGGAGTTCAGGTGCAGCCTGGGCAATATAGCGAGACCTTGTCTCTAAAAAAAAAAAAGAAAGCAGAAATAAGGCTTCATAAAGATAACAGCAAAATTAATGCAGTAGAATATAAGAAAACAATAGAACTAATAAGTAAGTGAAAGAACCCCCGGTAACACAGATAATCACTAGCTAACCTAATTTAACAAGAAAAAGGAGATAACATAAATACATGAAACTGGAAACCAAAAGAAAAAACAATCAGATACAGAGAGGATTTCAAGAAATGTTTAGGAATTTTTTCATGAATATATTTGAAAACCTGGATACATAGATGATTTTCCAGGAAAGTACATATCTTAGATGTAAAGGAAATCTCCAAACAGAATAATTACAAGGAAGAAAAGAAAAGGAAAATACATTGTGAAAGCACTACCCTTAAAAAAAAAAAAAAAAAAAAAAAAAAAGATCAAGACTGTGGAAGTATCAAAACTCTTCCAATTGATTTTTTACAACATTACCACAACATTGAAACCAAATTCTGAAAAAAGAAAACTTCACACTTAGCTTTCCAAACTGAAAACACCCCAACATTAAGTGACTGGCTATATAAGTTTGTACAATAGAATGTCATGCAGCTACTAAAATAAAAAAAAAAAAAAAAAAAAGAGCCATGTTTATGTTCATATGGAAAAAACTTTAAAATATATTATTAAATACAAATAAAGATTCAGGACAATGTATATATATGTACCAATTTGAATAAAAATATGAATCCATTTATGAATTGGGAATTTGATGGAACTGTTGATGGTGGTAATTGACGTTAGGACTGGGAGGAACAATCAGGTTTTATTGTATCTCTCTTTCTTACTTTATTTGTAGACATGTATCTGTATTATTTTCCTTAAATCATTCATCAGATCCTTAGTGATAAAATAGTTTGCATAGTCAGTAAATTTCCCCCCAGCTATGTAACTGATCTAGACTTGTGTGCATGACGTGACATTTATCAATGTGTTTTCACAAGGTGGTATACCAAATAAGGCAGTTTTCCTTTCGTTCTTTTATTCGATGGAATTTCCATGTGGAATCACTGCTTGATTTTCTGTGAAAAACTTGACCTTTTATCCAGCTCATGGAATATGAAGAATACTAATACGGTTTCATCAGAAAGCTTTTCCTTTTTTTTTTGTGACGGAGCCTCACTCTGTCACCTGGGCTGGACTGCAGTGGCGCGATCTCGGCCTATGGCAACCTCTGCCTCCTGGGTTCAAGTGATTCTCTTTCCTCAGCCTCTTGAGTAACTGGGATTATAGGCACCTTTAGCCGTGATTTCTGAGATTTTGGTGCACCCATCACCAGAGCAGTTTATACTGTACCCAATGTAGTCTTATTTTCACTTTTCTCTTTAGCTTCATAAAAAGAGCATACTCTACTCTAGAACAAAACAGCATCAAGAAACGTCACTTTTTCCCCCACAATATGTCAGAATTTTTGGCCTTCCTTTGACATTCAAACAACACTTACAAAGTTTCTGAAAATCTTAGTTGTCTGGCAACTGAACAGTTTATGTTAACTTTCTAAGTGGGCATATTTGTTCAGTCTGATGGGTACTATATGAGATACATTTTAAAAAAATTATAGAATGGATCCAACTCTCTTGCACTATGCCATGTGAGTAGAAACCATGTACAAATAATGGAATCTCTTTAGGGAGTTGATTTTGCTTTTTGTGAGGAAGGAGTGTTTTGAAATCTTGTATGAGAATATCAGTGCCTGCAATGTGACAGGTGCTGTACTGTGAGTTACCAGATTAAATGGTAAACAAGCAACAGGAATTCTCATAATGTAGAAAGTGAAAGAGACCAAGAAGTTAAGTCTGAGGTTGGGGACAAAATTTCATTATCAGTCAAGAATTTTGGAGACATATGTCACCAACATGCTCCAAAACTGGATGCCTATTTTAGTGTATTTTAAAAGGAAGATTTGGATATATGATATCTGGGTGTTAAAATGTGTTCTACCTTGATCTATTTGTTTAGCTGACACCAACTCCAGAACTCTGACATATATTACTTTTGAGTGTGACTGACCATTGTGGTATCTACGAAAGTGGTAAGAAAAGTGGAGAAATCTTTGTAGTTTCAGTCTGGGGATGCTTCCTTCATCCAGGAATGCCTTCCAGCATTCTTGAGTTCTGGCTAATGAGGTGCTAATGGGGTGTTATTACTGGCTACTAGACCAAGGCATCAGAGAGACAGGCTGGTAAACACCCTTTGAAGTATGTGCCTAATTCTTTGAAGTGTGTTTCTAATGGGAAGATAAGCACATTTCCTGTCTTAGAGATCCGAAGTTTTTTGTCCTAACCCTATGTTATCAATTCTAGGACACATTTACTCTTTTTCAGGTAGTAGTTAGTCAAGAAATTGCATTAGAGGAGTGGTTCCAGGGCTTGATCTTCTCATGTTGGATTTGGCTAATGGTGCCTCATATATGAAACCTGCTTAGTGATTTCCTTATATTCTGCCCCTAAGAGACAAATAGAAATATAGGTCAAACTAGGGGAATACAAGCCCAAATGTTTCTCTAAATAAATATATCCTCTTTGAGGATATATATATATATAAATCATATATCCTCTTTGACTTCTCTGAGAAGAGTTTATTTGGAGGGACATTTTCCTCTTTGACACTCTGTTTTCTCCAACACTCTAATAAGGTAAGGTCAAAAATTGTCTCTTAATTCCAAGTTCCCAGTATAGTGGTTTGTACAGTGAGTACAGAATCTTTTAAGTAGTGCACATGTATAATGTGGTGTGGATTAAAACTCTGATGCTCTACCACATGATTCTTAAAACCCAAAAGTTCTCAACTTAGTGGAAAGCCAGATATAGGACAATATAATACTTTCTAAGCCTTTTAGTGTTTAAAGTATTTACAACTCATTTACCTCAAATTACATTCAGTGGAGATTCCCCAGACCAAATTTTAGAGGGTCAGGGTCAGATGGGAAGGGGACAGAAGATTTTCTGGTTTCTAGGTATGGACTCAGATTACATTCTAATTCATTTAAGTGACAATTTATTTGTTAATACAACAAATGTATTTGCATCGATCCAGTCAGCAAATATGTCTTGAATATAGTATTCTCCCCCTTATTAATGGGGTAAACTTTCCATGACCTGCAGTGGAGGCCTAAAGCCGTGGATAGTACTGAACCTTCTATATACTATGATTTTTTTTTTTCCCTGTACATACATACTTAAGATAATGTGTATAAATTAAGTGCAGTAGGAGATTAATAACAACAACTAATAATAAAATAGAACAATAATAACATTATTCCGTAATAAAAGTTAAGTGAATGTGATCTGTCTTGCTCGATATATCTTATTTCATGTAATATTTTCAGATTGCAGTTGACTATGCATAATTGAAACTGAGGAAAGTGAAATCTCAGATAAGGGGGGACTACTATATTTTATTAAGGGAAACAATCTCTTCCCATAAATCAGACCTCAGCTAGCAGAATTAAAGGTAACACTTGAGGAGTTAGGGATCATCATGGCGATGGGAAGAAGGACTAGAATGCAGCTCTACACAGAGCAGCACACGGAGGCTTGCATTGTGAATTTTAGGTCCAGGTTGACTGCAAGAACAAACCAGCAATCCTGAGAGGACCCACAGATCCTCTGAAGGAAGCAGACTACTCCTGTAGGACCTGGGAGACACCTTGAATACTGTGAGTGCCCCACCTGTGGAAATGGGAAAGGGCGACCATCCTCTCTTGAACACACACCCTCACTGGAGAAACTGAAGTTCTGTTTGTGGGAGAAGTTTCCAATTTTACCTACAGTTGAGTCAATTTAGAGAACCAAGTGAAATACAGGGATAGAAGAAGCTGCAGAAAGGCCCTGGGAGCTCACTGGGTCCCCTAACATGCCATTCCTGCCTGGCACTACAGGGATCCATCGGGAGGGTGGACAAAGGAGCAGGGGTTAAAACTAGACAGGGAGAAGGACTTCTCTAACTGAACTTTGAAACAATTTGAACAGGCAACAAGCCTGCTGGTCAGAACTCAGGGGAGGGCTGAAATTCAGTGTGAAGACTCCACAGGTGGGGGAAGTACCAAGACCTTTCTTTTGCAGCTGGGAGGCAGATAGCCTTGGGCAAGTTTTCAAGCCCCTCAGGCCCTCTGCCTGGAAACAGACTTGGGGCTGTTGGGGGGGACTTGGTGGGAGTGAGAGTGAGACCAGCCCTTCACTTTGTGTGGGAGCTATCTGAAGCTTGTGACTGCTGGCTTTCCCCAAATTCCCTGACAACCTGCATGACTCAACAGAGGCAGCCATAATCCCCCTAGGTACGCAACTCCAGTGACCTGACCTGGGAATCTCACTGCCATCCCCCACAGCAGCCGTAGCAAGACCTGCCCAAGGAGAGTCTGAGCCCAGCCACACCTAGCCCTGCCCCCACCTGATGGTCCTTCCCTACCCACCCTGGAAGCAGAAGACAAAGGGCATATAATCTTGGGAGCTCTAGGGCCCCACCCACTGTCGGTTCCTCTCCACACTACTACAGCTGATGCTTTCTGGAAAGCACGACCTTCTGCAGGAGGCCAACCAGCATAAAAATAGAGCATTAAACCACCAAAGCTGAGAACCCTCACAGAGTCCATTGCACCCTGCTGCCACCTCCACCGGAACAGGCACTGGTATCCATAGATACCAGTGAGTCTGGTATCTCACTGAGAGACCCACAGACTGTTCACATTGTAGGACTCTGTGCAGACAACTCCCAGTACTAGCCCAGAGCCAGGCAGACTCACTGGTGGCTAGACCCAGAGGAGAGACAACAATCACTGCAGTTTGGCTCACAGGAAGCCACTTCCTTAGGAAAAGAGGGAGAGTACTACATCAAGGGAACACCATGTGGGACAAAAGAATCTGAACCACAGCCTTCAGCCCTAGACCTTCCCTCTGACAGAGGCTACCCGAATGAGAAGGAACCAGAAAACCAATGCTGGTAATATGATAAAACAAGGCTTTTAACACTCCCCAAAATCACAGTAGTTTACCAGCAGTGGATCCAAACCAAGGAAAAATCTCTGATTTATTTACCTGAAAAAGAAGTCAGGAGGTTAGTTATTAAGCTAATCAGGGAGGCAACAGAGAAAGGCAAAGGCCAGTGCAAGGAAATCCAAAAAATTATACAAGAAGCAAGGGGAGAAATATTCAAGGAAATAGATAGCTTAAAGAAGAAAACAAAATACCACCCGGGCGTGGTGGCTCACACCTGTAATCCCAGCACTTTGGGAGGCTGAGGCAGGCGGATCACAAGGTCAGGAGATCGAGATCATCCTGGCTAACATGGTGAAACCCTGTCTCTACTAAAAATACAAAAAATCACCTGGGTTTGGTGGCGGGTGCCTGTAGTCCCAGCTACTTGGGAGGATGAGGCAGGAGAATGGCATGAACCTGGGAGGTGGAGCTTACTGTGAACAGAGATCATGTCACTGCACTGCACTCCAGCCTGGGTGACAGTGAGACTCCATCTCAAAAAAAAAAAAAATTAAAAATTCAGGAAACTTTGGACACACTTTAAGAAATGCAAAATGCTCTGGAAAGTCTCAGCAATAGAATTGAACAAGTAGAGGAAAGAAATTCAGAGCTCAAAGACAAGGTCTCCAAATTAACCCAATGCAACAGAGACAAAGAAAAAGGAATAAGAAAATATGAACAAAGCTTCCAAGAAGTCTGGGATTATGTTAAACAACCCAACCTAAGAATAATTGGTGTTCCTGAGGAAGAAGAGAAATCTAAAAGCTTGTAAAACATACTTGGGGAAATAATAGGGGGAAACTTCCCTGGCTTTGCTAGAGACCTAGACATGCAAATACAAGGAGCACAAAGAACACATGGGAAATTTATCACAAAAAGGTCATCACCTAGGCACATCGTCATCAGGTTATCCAAAGTTAAGATGAAGGAAAGAATTTTAAGATCTGTGAGACAAAAGCACCAGGTAACCTGTAAAGGAAAACCTATCAGATTAACAGTAGATTTCTCAGCTGAATCACTACAAGCCAGAAAGGATTGGGGCCCTATCTTCAGCCTCCTCAAACAAAACAATTATCAGCCAAGAATTTTGTATCCAGTGAAAATAAGCATCATATATGAAGGAAAGATACAGTCTTTTTCAGACAAACAATCGCTGAGAGAATTTGCTGTTACCAAGCCACCACTACAAGAACTGCACTACAAGAACTGCTAAAAGGAGCTCTAAATTTTGAAGCAAATCCTGGAAACACATCAAAACAGAACCTCTTTAAAGCAAAAATCACACAGGACCTATAAAACAAAATACATGTTAAAAAGCAAAAGCAAAAACAAAAAAACCCAAAGCACACAGGCAACAAAGAGCATGATGAATGCGATGGTATCTCACATTTCAATACTAACATTGAATGTAAATGGCCTAAATGCTCCCCTTAAAAGACAGAGAACCACAGAATGGATAAGAACTCACCAACCAACTATCTGCTGCCTTCAGGAGACTCGCCTAACACGTAAGGACTCACATAAACTAAAAGTTAAGGGGTAGAAAAAGGCATTTCCTGCAAATGGGCACCAAAAAATGAGCAGGGGTAGCTATTCTTATTCAGACAAAACAAACTTTAAAGCAACAGCAGTTAAAAGAGACAAAGAGAGACATTATAAAATGGTAAAAGTCCTGTTCAATAGGAAAATATCACAATCCAAACATATATGCACCTAACACTGAAGCTCCCAAATTAATAAAACAATTACTAATAGACCCAAGAAATGAGATAGACATCAACACAGTAATAGTGGGGGACGTGAATACTCTACTGACAGCACTAGACAGGTCATCAAGACAGAAAGTCATCAAAGAAGCAATGGATTTAAACTATACCTCAGAATGAATGGATTTAACAGATGTATACAGAACTTTTTTTTTTTTTTGAGATGGAGTCTAGCTCGGTTGCCCAGGCTGGAGTACAGTGGCACACTTTCAGCTCACTGCCACCTCCGTCTCCTGGGTTCAAGTGATTCTCCTGCCTCAGCCTCCCGAGTAGATTGGATTACAGGCACCTGCCACGATGCCCAGCTAATTTTTGTATTTTTAGTAGAGACAGGGTTTCACTGTGTTGGCCAGGCTGGTCTCAAACTCCTGATCTCATGATCCACCTGTCTTGGCCTCCCAAAGTGCTGGGATTACAAGCATGAGCCACCTCGCCTGGCTGTATACAGAACATTTTATCCAAAAACCACAGAATACACATTCTATTCAAAAGCACATGGAACTGTCTGCAAGATAGACCATATGATAGGCCATAAAACAAGCCTCAATAAATTTAAGAAAATTTAAATTATATCAAGCACTCTCTCAGACCACAGTGGAATAAAACTGGAAATCAGCACCAAAAGGAACCTTCAAAAACATGCAAATACATGGAAACTATATAACCTGCTCTTGAATGAGCATTGTGTCAAAAACAAAATAAAGTTGGAAATTAAATCATTTTTCAACTGAATGACAATAATGACACAACGTACCAAAACCTCTGGGATACAGCAAAGGCAATGCTAAGGGGAAAGTCCACAGCCCACATCAAAAGGACTGAAAGAGCACAAACTGACCTTCTAAGGTCACACCTCAAGGAACTAGAGAAAGAAGAACAAACCAAACCCAAACCCATCAGAAAAAAAGGAAATAACCAAGATCAGAGCAGAACTAAATGAAATTGAAACATAAAAAACAATAAAAATGATAAATGAAACAAAAGGCCGGTTCTTTGAAAAGGTAAATAAAATTGATAGACCATTAGCAAGGTTAACCAAGAAAAGAAGAGAGAAAATCCAAATAACTTCGGTAAGAAACAAAACAGGAAATATTGCAACTGACACCCCAGAAATACAAAAGATGATTCCAGGCTACTATGAACACCTTTACGTACACAAACGAGAAAACCTAGAAGAGATGGATCAATTCCTGGAAAAATACAACCCTCCTAGCTTAAATTAGAAAGAATTAGATATCCTGAACAGACCAGTAACAAGCAGTGAGATTGAAATGGTAATTAAAAAATTACCAATAAAAAAAGTTCAGGATCAGATGGATTCACAGCAGAATTCTACTAGCTATCCAAAGAATTGGTACCAAAACTTTTAACACTATTCCATAAGACAGAGAAAGAAGGAATCCTCCCTAATTAATTCTATGAAGCCAGTGTCACCTTAATACCTAAACCAGGAAAGGACATAACCGAAAAAGAAAACTACAGATCAATATACTTGATGAACATAGATGCTAAAATCCTTAACAAAATACTAGCTAACTGAATCTAACAACATATCAAAAAGATAATCCACCATGATCAAGTGGGTTTCATACCAGGGATGCAGGGATGGTTTAAAAGACACAAGTCAATAAATGTGATACACCACATAAACAGAATTAAAAACAAAAATCACATGATCGGAGTGTTGGCAAGATGACCGAATAGGAAAAGCTCCAGTCTGCAGCTCCCAGCAAGACCAATGCAGAAGGCAGGTGATTTCTGCATTTCCAACTGAGGTCCTGCTCATTACATTGGGACTGGTTAGACAGTGGGTGCAGCCCATGGAGAGCAAGTAGAAGCAGGATAGGACATTGCCTCACCCAGGAAGTGCAAGGGGATGGGGAACTCCCTCCCCTAGCCAAGGGAAGCCATGAGGGACTGTGCTGTGAGGGACTGTGCTATCTGGCCCAGATACTATGCTTTTCCCAGTTTTCACAACCCGCAGACCAGGAGATTCCCTTGGGTGCCTACACTGCAAGGGCCCTGGGTTTCAAGCTCAAAACTGGGCAGCCGTTTGGGCAGACACTGAGGTAGCTGCAGGTGTTATTTTTCTTACCCTAGTGGCGCCTGGAACCCCAGCGAGACAAAACTGCTCACTCCTCTGGAAAGGGGGCTGAAGCCAGGGAGCCAAGTGGTCTAACTTAGTGGATCCCACTCTCATGGAACCCAGCAAGCTAAGATCCACTGGCTTGAAATTCTTGTTGCCAGCACAGCAGTCTGAAGTCAACCTGGGATGCTCCAGCTTGGTGGTGGGAGGGGCATCTGCCACTACTGAGGCTTGAGTAGGCGTTTTCCCCTCACAACGTAAACAAAGCTGCGTGGGAAGTTCGAACTGGGCAGAACCCACTATGGTGCGGCAAAGTCACTGTAGCCAGTCTGCCTTTCTACATTCGTCCTCTCTGGGCAGCCATTCCTGAAAGAAAGGTAGCACCCCTAGTCAGGGGCTTATAGATAAAACTCCTATCTTCTTGGGACAGAGCGCCTGGGGGAAGTGGTAGCTGTGGGTGCAACTTCAGCAGACTTAAATGTTCCTGCCTGCTGGCTTGGAAGAGAGCAGTAGATCTCCCAGCAGAGCACGTGAGAGACACCTCCCAGCAGGGATTGACAAATGACAAACACCTCATAAAGGAGAGCTCCAGCTGGCATCTGGCCAGTGCCCCTGTGGGACAAAGCTTCCAGAGGAAGGAACAGGCAGCAATCTTTGCTGTTCTGCAGCCTCTGCTGGTGATACCCAGGCAAAGAGGGTCTGGGGTGGACTTTCAGCAAACTCCAGCAGATCTGCAGAAGAGGGGCCTGACTGTTAGAAGGAAAACTAAGAAAAAGAAAGCAATAACATCAACATCAACAAAAAGGACTCCCATGCAAAAATCCCATCCAAAGGTCATCAGCATCAAAGATCAAAGGTACATAAATCTGTGAAGATGAGGAAAACCCGGGGCAAAAGGACTGAAAATTCCCAAAACCAGAATGCCTATTCTCCTCCAAAGGATCACATTCCTCACCAGCAAGGGAACAAAACTGGATGGAGAATGAGTGTGATGAATTGACAGAAGTAGGCTTCAGAAGGTGGGTATTAACAAACTTCTCTGAGCTAGAGGAGCATGTTCTAACCCAGTGCAAGGAAGCTAAGAACCTTGATAAAAGATTACAGGAACTGCTGACTAGAATAACCAGTTTAGAGAAGAACATAAATGACCTGATGGAGCTGAAAAACACAGCACGAGAACTTCTTGAAGCATACACAAATATCAAATTGACCAAGTGGACGAAAGGATGTGAGAGATTGAAGATGAACTTAATGAAATAAAGGGTGAAGACAAGATTAGAGAAAACAAAATGAAAAGGAACAAACAAAGCCTCCAAGAAGTATGGGACTATGTGAAAAGACCAAACATGCATTTGATTGGTGTACCTGAAAGTGATGGGGAGAATGGAACCAAGTTGGAAAACACACTTCAGTATATTATCCAGGAGAACTTCCCCAACCTAGCAAGATAGGCCAATATTCAAATTCAGGATATACAGAGAACACCACTAAGATACTCCACAAAAGAGCAGCACCAAGACACAGAATTGTCAGATTCACGAAAGTTGAAATGAAGGAAAAAATATTAAGGGCAGCCAGAGAGAAAGGTCAGGTTACCCACAAAGGGAAGCCCATCAGACTAACAGTGGATCTCTCGGCAAAAACTCTATAAGCCAGGAGAGAGTGGGGGCCAATATTCAACATTCTTAAAGAAAAGAATTTTCAACTCAGAATTTCATATCCAGCCTAGCTAAGCTTCATAAGTGAAGGAGAAATAAAACCCTTTACAGACAAGCAAATGCTGAGAGATTCTGTCACCACCAGGCCTGCCTTATAAGAGTTTCTGAAGGAAGCACTAAATATGGAAGGGAAAACCGGTACCAACCACTGCAATAACACACCAATATCTAAAGACCANGAAAAGACCAAACATGCATTTGATTGGTGTACCTGAAAGTGATGGGGAGAATGGAACCAAGTTGGAAAACACACTTCAGTATATTATCCAGGAGAACTTCCCCAACCTAGCAAGATAGGCCAATATTCAAATTCAGGATATACAGAGAACACCACTAAGATACTCCACAAAAGAGCAGCACCAAGACACAGAATTGTCAGATTCACGAAAGTTGAAATGAAGGAAAAAATATTAAGGGCAGCCAGAGAGAAAGGTCAGGTTACCCACAAAGGGAAGCCCATCAGACTGACAGCAGATCTCTCTGCAGAGAGTTGGGGCCAATATTCAACATTCTTAAAGAAAAGAATTTTCAACTCAGAATTTCATATCCAGCCTAGCTAAGCTTCATAAGTGAAGGAGAAATAAAACCCTTTACAGACAAGCAAATGCTGAGAGATTCTGTCACCACCAGGCCTGCCTTATAAGAGTTTCTGAAGGAAGCACTAAATATGGAAGGGAAAACCGGTACCAACCACTGCAATAACACACCAATATCTAAAGACCATCAACATTTTGAAGAAACTACATCAACTTACAGGCAAAATAACCAGCTAGCATCATAATGACAGGAGCAAATTCACACATAACAATATTAACCTTAAATGTAAAGGGGCTAAATGCTTCAATTAAAAGATACAGGGCAAATTGGATAAAGAGTCAAGACCCATCAGTGTGCTGTATTCAGGAGACCCATCTCATGTGCAAAGACACACATAGGCTCAAAATAAAGGGATGGAGGAATATTTACCAAAGCAAATGGATAGGAAAAAAAAAGCAGGTGTTACAATCATAGACTCTGATAAAACAGACTTTAAACCAACAAATATCAAAAACGATAAAGAAGGGTATTACATAATGGTAAAGGGATCAATGCAACAAGAAGAGCTAACTATCCTAAATCTATATGCACCCAATACAGGAGCACCCAGATTCATAAAGCAAGTTCTTGGAGACCTATAAAGAGACCTAGACTGCCACACAATAATAGTGGGTGACTTTAACACCCCACTGTCAGTGTTAGATCAATGAGACAGAAATTTAACAAGGTTATTCAGGACTTGAACTCAGCTCTGGACCAAGCAGACCTAATAGACATTTACAAAAGTCTCCACCACAAATCAACAGAATATACATTCTTCTCAGCATCGCATAGCAGTTATTCTAAAATTCATCACATAATTGGAAGTAAAACACTCCTCAGCATATGCAAAAGAATGGAAATCATGACAAACACTCTCTTAGACCACAGTGCAATCAATTAGAACTCAGGATTTAGAAACTCACTCAAAACTGCACAACTACATGGAAACTGAACAACCTGCTCCTGAATGACTACTGGGTAAATAACGAAATTAAGGCAGAAATAACTAAGTTCTTTGAAACCAATGAGAACAAAGACACATCTCAAAATCTCTGGTACACAGCTAAAGCAGTGTTTAGAGGTACATTTATAGCACTACATGCCCACATGAGAAAGCAGGGAAGATCTAAAATCAACACCCTAACATCAAAATTAAAAGAACTAGAGAAGCAAGAGCAAACAAATTCAAAAGCTAGTAGAAGACAAGAAATAACTAGGATCAGAGCAGAACTAAAGGAGATAGAGACATGAAAAACCTTTCAAAAAAATCAATGAATCCAGGAGACAGTTTTTTGAAAAGATTAACAAAACAGATAGACAACTAGTCAGACTAATAGAAAAGCGAGAAGAATCTAATAGACACAATAAAAAATGATAAAGGGGAAATTGCCACTAATCCCACAGAAATACAAACTACCATCAGAGAATACTATAAACACCTCTATGCAAATAAACTAGAAAATCTAGAAGAAATGAATAAATTCCTGGTACACATACACCCTCCCAAGACTAAACCAGGAAGAAGTTGAATCTCTGAACAGACCAATAACAGGTTCTGAAATTGAGGCAGTAATTAATAGACTACTAACAAAAAAACCCCAGGACCAGAAGTATTCACAGGCTAATTCTACCAGAGGTGCAAAGAGGAGCTGGTACCATTCCTTCTGAAACTATTACAAACAATAGAAAAAGAGGGACTCCTCCCTAACTCATTTTATGAGGCAAGCATCATCCTGATACCAAGACCTGTCAGACACACACACACACACACACACACATACACACACACAGAAAAAAAAGAAAGAAAAAGAAAAGAAAAAAAGAAAAATTCAGACCAATATCCCTGATGAACATCAATGTGAAAATCCTCAATAAAATACTGGCAAACCAAATCCAGCAGCACATCAAAGAGCTTATCCACCACAATCAAGTCAGCTTCATCCCTGGATGCAAGCCTGGTTCAACATACACAAATCAATAAACGTAATCCATCACATAAAGAGAACCAATGACAAAAGTCACAGGAGTATCTCAATAGATGCAGAAAAGGCCTTTGGTAAAATTCAACACCCCTTAATACTAAAAACACTCAAGAAACTAGGTGCTGATGGAGCATATCTCAAAATAATAAGAGCTATTTATGACAAACCCTCAGCCATATCATATGGAATGGCCAAAATCTGGAAGCATTCCCTTTGAAAACCAGCACAAGACAAGGATGCCCTCTCACCACTCCTATTCAACATGGTATTGGAAGTTCTGGCCAGGGCAATCAGGCAAGTGAAAGAAATCAAGCGTATTTGAATAGGAAGAGAGGAAGTCAAATGATCTCTGTTTGCAGATATGATTGTATATTTAGAAAACCCCATCATCTCGGCCCAAAAACTCCTTGAGCTGATAAGCAACTTCAGCAAATTTCAGGATACAAAATCAATGAGCAAAAATCACAAGCATTTCTATACACCAATAATAGACAAACAGAAAACCAAATCATAAATGAACTCCCATTCACAATTGCTGCAAAGAGAAGAAAATACTTAGGAATACAACTTACAAGAGATGTGAAGGACCTCTTCAAGGAGAACTACAAAACACTGCTCAAGGAAATCAGAGAGGACACAAACAAATGTAAAAACATTCCATGCTCATGGATAGGAGAATCAATATTGTGAAAATGGCCATACTGCCCAAAGTTATTAAGAGATTCAGTTCTACTCCCATCAAGTTAACATTGACTGTCTTCACAGCATTAGAAAAAACTGCTTTAAATTTCATATGGAACCAATAAAGAGCCTGTATAGCCAAGACAATCCTAAGCAAAAAGAACAAAGCTGGAGGCATCACACTACCTGACTTCAAACTGTACTACAAGACTGCAGTACCCAAAACAGCATGGTACTTGTACCAAAGGAGATATATAGACCAATGGAACAGAGCAGAGGCCTCAGAAATAACACCACACATGTACAACCATCTGATCTTTGAACAAACCTGATAAAAACAAGCTATGGGGAAGGATTCCCTATTTAATAAATGGTGTTGGGAAAACTGGCTAGCCACATGCAGAAAACTGAAACCGGACCCCTTCCTTACACTGTATACAAAAATTAACACAAGATGGATTAAATATTTAAACCTAAGACCCCAAACCATAAAACCCTAGCAGAAAACCTAGGCAAAACCATTTAGGACATAGGCATGGGCAAAGACTTCATGACTAAAACACCAAAAGCAAGTACAAGAAGATCCAAAATCGACAAATGGGCTGTAATTAAACTAAAGAGATTCTGTACAGCAAAAGAAACTATCATCAGAGTGAATCGGCAATGTACAGAATGGGAGAAAAATTTTGCAATCTATCCATCTGACAAATGACTAATATCCATAATCTGCAAGGAACTTAAATTTACAGGAAAAAACAAACAACTCAATCAAAAAGTGGGTAAAGGATATGAACAGACACTTTTCAAAAGAAGACATTTATGCAGCTAAGAAATGCATGAAAAAGAAGCTCATCATCACTGGTCATCAGAGAAATGCAAATCAAAACCACAATGAGATACCATTTCACACCAGTTAGAATGGCAGTTATTAAAAAGTCAGGAAACAACAGATGCTGGAGATGTTGTAGAGAAATAGAAACACTTTTATACTGTTGGTGGGAGTATAAATTAGTTCAACTATTGTAGAAAGAGTGTGGCAATTCTTCAAGGATCTTGAACCAGAAATACCATTTGACCCAGCAATCCCATTACTGGGTATATACCCAAAGGATTATAAATAATTTTACTATAAAGACACATGCACACATATCTTTATTGCAGCATTATTCACAATAGCAAGATTTGGAACCAACCAACCCACAAGCCCACTGATGTTAGACTGGATAAAGAAAATGCGGCACATATACACTGTGGAATACTATGCAGCCATAAAAAAGGATGAGTTCATGTCCTTTGGAGGGACATTGATGATGCTGGAAATCATCATTCTCAGCAAACTAACAGAGGAACAGAAAACCAAACACTGCATGTTCTCACTCATAAATGGGAGTTGAACAATGAGTACACGTGGACACAGGGAGGGGAACATCACACATTGGAGCCTACTGGGGATTGGGAGCAAGGGGAGGGATAGCATTAGGAGAAATAGCTAATGTAGATGACAGGTTGATGGGTGCAGCAAACAACCGTGACACATGTATACCTATGTAACAAACCTGCATGTTCTGCGCATGTATCCCAGAAGTTAAAATATAATTAAAAACAATCAAACAAAAGGAAACAGAACAAAAACAAACCAACAGTAAGAACAACAAAATGACATGATCATCTCAATAGATATAGAAAAGCATTAGACAAAATTCAACTTCCTTTTATGATTAAAACTCTCAGCAAAATTGGCATACAGGTGACATTCCTTAATGTAACAAAAGTCATCTATGACAAACTCACAGCCAGCATAGTATGTAATGGGGAAAAATTGAAAGCATTCCCTCTGAGAACTGGAAAAAGACAAAGATGCCCACTCTCACTACTCCTCTTCAACATAGCACTGGAAGTCCTAGCCAGAACAATCAGACAAGAGAAAGAAATAAAAGGCGTACAAATCAGTAAAGAGGAAGTCAAAGTGTCACTGTTTGCTGACGATATGATTGTTTATCTTGAAAATCTTAAAGACTTCTCCAAAAGCTCCTAGAAATGATAAAATAATTCAGCAAAGTTTTCTGATACAGATTAATGTACGCAAATCAGTAGGTCTTCTGTGCACCAACAGCAACCAAGCTGAGAATGAAATCAAGAACTCAACCCCTTTTACAATAGCTGCAACAAACAAACAAATAAAAATACTTAGAAATATACCTAACCAAGGAATCGAAAGACGTCTACAAGGAAAACTACAACACACTGCTGAAAGAAAGATAACACAAACAAATGGAAACACATTCCATGCTCATGAATGGGTAGAGTCAATATTTTGAAAATGACCATACTGGCAAAAACAATCTACAAATTCAATGCAGTCTCCATCAAAAGACCACCACCATTCTTCACAAAATTAGAAAAAACAATTCTGAGATTCATATGGAACCAAAAAAGAGCCCGTATAGCCAAAGCAAGACTAAACAAAAAGAGCAAATCTGGCAGTATCACACTACCTGATTTCAAACTGTACTATAAGGCCATAGTCACCAAAACCGTATGGTACTCGTATAAAAATAGCACATAGACCAATGGAACAGAACAGAGAACCCAGAAATAAGCCCAAATACCTACAGCCAACTGATTTTCGACAAAGCAAATGAAAACATAAAGTGGGGAAAGGACACCCTTTTCAACAAATGGTGCGGGGATAATTGGCAAGCCACATGTAAAAGAATGAAGCTGAATCCTCATCTCTTATACGAAAATCAACTCAAGATGGATTAAAGACTTAAACCTAAGACCTGAAACTATAAAAATTCTAGAAGATAACATTGGAAAAACCCTCCTAGACATTGGCTTAGGCAAGGATTTCGTGACCAGGAACCCAAAAGCAAATGCAATAAAAACAAAGATAAATATCTGGGTCCTAATTAAACTAAAGTGCTTTTGCACGGCTGAAGGAACAGTCAGCAGAGCAAACAGACAACCCGCAGAGTGGGAGAAAATCTTCACAATCTATACATCTGACAAGGGACTATATTCAGAATCTACAAATAATTCAAACAAATCAGTAAGAAAAAGCAAACAACCCCATCAAAAAATAGGCTAAGGATATGAATAGACCATTCTCAAAAGAAGATGTACAAATAGTCAACAAACATATGAAAAACTACTCAACATCACTAATGAACAGGGAAATGCAAATGAAAATCACAAGGAGATACCATGTTACTCCTGCAAGAATGGCCATTATCAAAAAATCAAAACACAGTAGATGTTGGTGTGGATTTGGTAATCAGGGAACACTTCTACATTGCTGGTACAGCCAGCAGTGTACTGTACACTAGTACAGCCACTATGGAAAAGAGTGTGGAGATTCCTTAAATAACTAAAAGTAGAACTACCATTTGATAGTTGCATTAAATCAGCATTTGATCCAGCAATCCCACTACTGGGTATCTATGCAGAAGAAAAGAAGTCATTATGTGAAAAAGATACTTGCACATGCATGTTTAGAGAGGCACAATTCACAATTGCAAAAACGTGGAACCAACCTGAATGCCCATCAAAGAGTGGATAAACTGTGGTATATATATACGATGGAATACTATGCAACGATACAAAGGAATGAATTAACAACATTTTCCGTGACCTGGCTGAGATTGGAGACAATTATTCTAAGTGAAGTAACTCAGGGATGGAAAACCAAACATCATATGTTCTCACTGACATGTGGGAGCTAAGCTATAAGAATGCAAAGGCATAAGAATGATACAATGGACTTAGGGTACTTGGGTGGAAGAGGGGGATGGGGACGAGGGATAAAAGACTACAAATATGGTGCAGTGTCTACAGCTTGGGTGATGGGTGCACCAAAATCTCACAGATCACCACTAAAGAACTTACTCATGTAACCAAATATCACCTGTACCCCAATAACTTATAGAAAAATAAAAGTAAATAAATAAATAAAATTACATTTAAAAGGTAATGCTTGAATGTTTACTTTTAAGTATCTTGTTTTAAAATAGACTTCATTTTTTAGAGCAGTTTTAGATTCACAGCAAAATTGGACAGAGGTATAGAGATTTCCCATATCTCCCTCCCCTCACATTTATACAGCCTTCCCCACTATCAAAATCCTGCACCAGAGTGGGACATTTGTTAATTAATGAATTTACATTGACACACTGTACACATTATTGTATTAGGGTAATTGTGTCTCCATAGAATGAATTAGGAAGTTCTTGCTCTGCTTCTATTTTCTGAAAGACATTGTAGAAAATTGATATAATTTCTTCCTTAAATGTTTGGTAGAGTTCACCAGTGAATCTATCATGCCCAAGTGATTTCTGTTTTGAAGGCTATTAATTACTGATTCAATTTCTTTAACATAGTGCTGTTCAAATTATGTGTTTCTCCTTATGTGACCTGTGGTAGATTGTGTTTTTTAAAGAATTGGTTCATTTCATCTAGGTTACAAAATTTGTGAGCAAAGGGTTGTTTAAAATATTCCTTTATTTTCTTTTTAATGTTCATGAGATCTTTAATGATGTCCCCTCTTTTGTTTCTCATGTTAGTAACTTGTGTCTTCTCTCTGTTTTTCTTAGCCTGTCTAGAGGCTTATTAATTTATTGCTGTTTTCAAATAACTAGCTCTTGGTTTCATTTATTTCTCTATTTCCTTTTGTAAGTTTCATTGATTTATGTTTTAATTTCTTGTTTCGTTTTTTTGTGCTTACTTGTGATTTAATACGCTCTTCCCTGTCCCCAACTCCCCTGTTTCCTAAGGTAGAAGTTTAGATGATCAATTTTAGATCTTTCTTTTTTCTAATACATGCATTCAGTGCTATAAATTTTCTCTAAGCACTGCTTTCACTGTATCCCACAAATTTTGTTGTGTTTTCATTTTATTGAGTTTAAAATATTTTAAAATTTTCTTGAGATTTCTTTTGCTCTCTGTGTTATTTAGAAATATGTTGTTTAATCATCAACTGTTTTGAGATTTTCCAGGTATCTTTCTATTGAATGTTTATTTTAGTCTAAGATAAAATCATCCTGAATTATTTTCTCTACTTTTCCCATGTATCTTTGTGTGGGGAGCAGGATGTTGTCATAAATTTTCTCAACTAACTTCTGGATGAATCAATTTGAATTGCTAATGGATAACACTTACTTAACAAGCTTCAGTCACCTTATTTTCTTCTGCCTCAAACAGCAGAAGAAAATATTTATTATGCTCAGTGTAACTTTTTTATAAGGAGGGAGATTTCCTTTTTAAAATATATATATATTTTAATTTTAGATTCAGGAGGTACATGTGCAGATTTATTACATGGGTATATTGCGTGATGCTTAGATTTGGGCTTCTAATGATCCTGTCACCCAAATAGTGAACATAAAACCTGATAGGTAGTTTTTCAACCTTGTTTCCCCCAATCTTCCATTATGGAGTCCTCAGTGTCTATTGTTCCCATCTTTGTGTGTGGATGTACCCAAAGTTTAGCTTCCACTTCTAAGTGAGAACATGGGGTATTTCATTTTCTGTTTCTGCATTAATTCATTTATGATAATGGCCTCTAGCTGCATCCAAGTTTTTGCAAAAAACATGCTTATTCTGTTCTTCTTTATGGTTGTGTAGTATTCCATGGTGTATAGGTACCATGTTTTCTTTATCCAGGTCACTGTTGATGGGAACCGAGGTTGATGCCTTGTCTTTGCTATTTTGAATAACTGTGTAAGGAACATACAAGTGCATGTGTCTTTTTGATAGAACAATTTATTTTCCTTTGAGTGTATACCCAGAAATGGGATTGCTGGGTCAAATGGTAATTTTATTTTTAGTTCTTTGAGAAAACTCCAACCTGCTTTCCAACAGGGCTGAACTAATTTGCATTCCCACCAACAGTGTATAAGCATTCCCTCTCTGCAACCTCACCAACATCTGTTATTTTTTTGACTTTTTTATAATAGCCATTCTAACTGGTGTGAGATGGTGTTTGTGGTGGTTTTGATTTGCATTTATTTATCTGATGATTAATGATGGTGAGAATTTTTTCATATGTTTGTTAGCCTCTTGTATGTCTTCTTTTGAGAAGTGTCTACTTTTTAATGGTGTTGTTTTTTTCTTGTTGATTTAAGTTTCTTATAGATCCTGGATATTAAACCTTTCTCAGATGCATAATTTGCAAATATTTTCTCCTATTCTGTAGGTTGTCTCTTTACTCTGTTGATGGTTTCTTTTGCTGTGCAGAAGCTCTTTAGTTTAATTAAGTCCCATTTGCCTATTTTTTTCTTTTGTTGCATTTACTTTTGGAGTCTTCATCATAAATTCTTTGCCTAGGACAATGTCTAAAAGAGTATTTCCTAGCTTTTCTTCTAGGATTATTATAGTTGAAGGTCTTAGATTTAAGTCTTTAATCCATCCTGACTTAATTTTTGTATATGGTAACAGATCAGAGTCCAGTTTCATTCCTCTACATATGGTTAGCCAGTTTTTATAGCACAATTTATTGAATAGAATATCCTTTCCCCATTGTTATTTTTGTTGACTTTGCTAAAGAGTAGTTGATTGTAGGTGTGTGGCTTTATTTTTGGGTTCTGCATTCTGTTTTATTGGTCTATCTGTCTATTTTTGTACCATTACCATGCTGTTTTCATTACTGTAGCCTTATAGCATAGTTTGAAATTGGGTAATGTGATGCTACTGGCTTTTTTCTTTTTATGTAACATTACCTTGGCTATTTGGGCTCTTTTTTGGTTCCATATGAATTTTAGAATAGTTGTTTCTAGATTTGTGAAAAGTGACATTGGTAATTTGATAGGAATAGTATTTAATCTGTAGATTGGTTTGGGCAGTATGGACATTTTAGTGATATTTGTTCTTCCAACCCATGAGCATAAAATAGTTTTCCATTTGTTTGTGTCTTCTACATATCTCATTTTTTCCTTAAGTATTTTATTTTTTGTGGCTATTGTAAATGAAATTGCATTCTTGATTTGGTTCTCAGGTTTGGTGTACAGAAATGCTACTGATTGGCCAGGCGCAGTGGCTCACGCCTGAAATTCCAGCACTTTGGGAGGCTGAGGCAGGCAGATCACGAGGTCAGGAGATCAAGACCTTCCTGGCCAACATGGTGAAAGCCTGTCTTTACTAAAAATACAAAAATTAGCTGGGCGTGGTGGCATGTGCCTATAATCCCAGCTACTTGGGAGGTTGAGACAGGAGAATTGATTGAGCTTGGGAGGAGGAGGCTGCAGTGAGCCGAGATTGCACCACTGCACTCCAGCCTTAGAGACAGAGCAAGAACCCATCTCAAAAAAAAAAAAAAAAAAAAAAAAAAAAGAAATGCTGCTGATTTTTGTATGTTGATTTTGTATCCTGAGACTTTGTTGAAGTTGTTTATCAGGTCTACAAGTCTTTTGGCAGAATATTTAGGGTTTTCTAGGTCTAGAATCATATTGTCAGTGAATATGGATAACTTGACTTCCTTTTATTTGGCTGCCTTTTAGTTCTTTCTGTCATCTGATTGCTCTGGCTAGGACTTCTAGTACTATATTGAGTAGTGGTGCACATCCTCGTCTTGTTTCAGTTCTCAAGGGGAATGCTTCCAGCATTTACCCATTCATTGTGATGTTAGTGGTGAATTTGTCACAGATGGCTCTTATTGTTTTGAGGTATGTTCATTCAATCCCTACTTTGTTAAGGGTTTTTATTATGAATGGTTGTTGGATTTTATGCAAAGCTTTTTCTTCATCTATCGAGATGATCATTTGGTTTTGTTTTTAATTCTCTTTGTGTGATGAATCATGTTTCTTAATCTGTGTCTGTGGAACCATCATTGCATCCCAGGTATAAAGCCCACTTGATCATGGTGAACTAACTTTTTGATATGCTGCTGGATTCAGTTTGCTAGTATTTTGTTGAGCATTTTTGCTTCTATGTTCATCAGGGATATTGGCCTGCAGTTTTCTTTTTTTGTTGTATGCCCTTGCCAGATTTGGCATCAGCATGACACTGGTTTCGTAGAATGAGTTAGGGAAGGGTCCTTTCTTCTTAATTTTTTGGAATAGTTTCAGTAGGATTGGTACCAGCTCTTTGTACATCTGGGAGAATTTGGCTGTGAATCCATCTGGTCCAGAGCTTTTTGTGGTTGGTAGGATTTTTTCCTTTTTATTACTGATTCATTTTCATTACTTGTTATTGGTATGTTCAATATTTCTGTTTCATCCTGGTTCAATCTTGAGAGGTTGTGTTTTTCCAGGAACTTATCCATTTCCTCTAGATTTTCTAGTTTGTGTGCATAGAGGTGTTCATAGTAGTTTATAAGGATCTTTTGTATTTCTATGGGATCAGTTGTAACGTCACCCTTGTTATTTCTGATTGTGTTATTTGGATCTCTCTTTTTTCTTGGTTATTCTAGCTATCAGTCTATCAACCTTGATAATACTTTAAAGAACCAATTTTTCATTGATCCTTTGTATGTTTTGGGGGGGATCTCAATTTCTTTTAACTGTGCTGTGATTTTATATATTTTTCTTCTTCTAGCTTTAGATTTAGTTTGTTCTTGTTCTTCTACTTCTGTTAGGTTCATGGTTACATTGTTTTATGTCTTCTTTATGAAGGCATTTAGCAGTATAAACTTTCCTCTTAATACAGCTTTTCCCACATCCCAGAGATTTTGGTGTGCTGTGTCTCTATTTTCATTTGTTTCAAAAAGTTTTTTGATTTCTGCCTTAATTTTGTTTTTTACACAAAAGTCATTTAGGGGCAAGTTGTTTAATTTCCATGTATTTATGTGGTTTTGAGAGTTCCTCTTAGTATTGATTTCTATTTTTATTCTACTGTGGCCTGAGAAGCTACTTGGTATAAATTTGATATTTTTGAATTTATTGAGCAGTGTAAATGCTTCACTTGAAAGAGATAGAGTGGCGAATTGAGCAACAAAAAAAAGATCCATCCTTCTGCTGTCCTCAAGAGATTCATTTTACATTTAATGATGCCCAAAGGCTCAAAGTAAAGGGATGGAGAAAGATCTATTATGCAAATGGAAAACTTTAAAATAGACTTTTAAAACCTGCAACAGTAAAAAAAGGACACAGAAGGGCATTACATAATGATAAGGGGTTCAATTATACAAGAAGAGTTAATTATTCTAAATATATACATGTCCAACATTGGTAAAGCAATTGGTAAAGCAAATGATTGCTGAAGGGGGTGCAGAATTGTTATGAGATTTGATTTATGTCCAAGCATGTGCTCAATCTTAGAGGAAGTTCTGTGTGCAGAACAATTATTGAAACAAATGCAAATAGATACACAATATACCAAAACCTCTGGGATGCAGCAAAAGTAGCATTGAGAGGAAAGTTTATCCTGCTAAATGCCTTTATAAAGAAGACATAAAACAACCTAATGTTTTACCTAGCAGAAGTACATTGGTAAAGCAATTACTCCTAGACCTAAGAAAAGACTTTGACATCCACAGAATAATAGAGGAGATGTCAACACCCCACTGACAGCAGTAGACAGATTATCAAGGCAGAAAACCGACGAACAAATTATGAACTTAAATTTTAAACTTTGCTGATTGGGCCAAATAGACATCCACAGAGTAGTCCAACCAACAACCACAGAATATGCATTCTTCTCATCTGCATGTAGGACATTCTCTAAGATTAATGATCTGCTCGGACATAAATCGAGTCTCAATATACCTTAATGGAAATTCTGCAGCCCCTTCTCCAAGCGAGAAACCTAGAGGCCCTCCTAAATTTTTCTCAGTCCCTCAGCTGCACATATGTAACTGGTAATCAAACTTATCAATTAAGGCTCGGCATTTGGTTCAAGCCTGTAATCCCAGCTTTGGGAGGCCAAGTCAGGAGGATTGCTTGAAGCCAGGTGTTCAAGACCAGCCTGGGCAACATATAAGATCCTGTCTCTACCAAAAAAATTAAAAAACATTAGCTGGGTGTGGTGACATGTGTCTGTTGTCCCAGATACTTAGGAGGCTGAGGTGGAGTACCCCTTGAGTCCATGAGGTTGAGGTTACAGTGAGTCATGATTGTGCCACTGGACTCCAGCCTAAGTAGTAGAGCAAGATCCTGACCCAAACCAAACCAGAAACAAAAACTTATCAATTATACATTTGAAGTAGTTCTCTGTGTCTTTCTCTCAATCCCAATTTTCACTAAGCTCAAATCTTCTTCACCTCTTACCTGAACTATTAGAGTAGTCTCCTTGTTCATTTTCCTGCTTTTAGCTTTATTTCTCTCATTGCGTACATATGTAATTATTTGTTTATTTATTTATTTAATTTATTGAGACAGAGTCTTGTCCTGTCACCCAGGCTGGAGTGCAATGGTATGATCATGGCTCACTGCAGCCCCCTTCTCCTGGGCGCAGGTGATCCTCCCACCTCAGCCTCCCAAGTAACTGGGACTACAGGTGCTTGCCACCATACCTGGCTAATTTTTTTTGTATTTTTTGTAGATATGGTGTTTTGCCATGTTGCCCAGGTTGGTCTTGACCTCCTGGCCTCAAGCGATCTACCTGCCTTGGCCTCCCAAAGTGCTGGGGTTACAGGCATGAACCACCATGTTTGGCCCATAATACAGTGCTGATTATATTATCAGAACATTAATTATAACATTACTGTAACAGTAGCTCTTTACATATACAACATATATATCATATATATAAAACATAAATATATATATATATATTCTGTTTAACAGTCTTTAGTAATGCAAAAGACAGGCAAACACAAATGTTGGCAAGGATGTGGAGAAAAGAGAACCCTCTTTCACTCTTGATGGGAATGTAAATTAGTCCAATCACTATGGAGAACAGTTTGGAGTTTCCTTGAAAAATTAAAAATAGCACTACCATATGATCCCACAATCCCAAAGAAAGGAAATCAGTATATCAAAGAGGTATTTGCATTCCCATGTTTATTGCAGCACTATTCACAGTAAACAAGATTTAGATGCAACCTCATCGTCCATCAGCAGATGAATAGATAAAGAAAATGTGGAATATACACAATGGAGTACTATTTAGCCATAAAAAAGAATGAGATCCTGTCATGTGCAGCAACATGGATGGAACTAGAGGTCATTATGGTATGTGAAATACACCAGGCACAGAAAGACAAACTTCACATGTTTTCATTTATCTGTGGGAGATAAAACCTAAAACAATTGAATTCTTGGAGATAGAGAGTAGAATGATAGTTATCAATGGTTGGGAAGGGTCATAGATAAGGGGGAAGTGGTGATGGTTAATGCATACAAAAATATAGTTAGAATGAGTAAGATCTAGTATTTGATAACACAACTGGGTTGCTACTGTCAACAGTAACTTACTGTACATTAAAAATAACAATTGGATTGTTTGTAACAAAAAGAAAAAATGAATGATTGAGGTGATGGATTAAGAAAAAAGTTCTGAGTAGCTTCAAGTTCTTCCTAATGCCTATAGGATAGGTGCAGACCCCTTAACAGAGCATACTTCACCCTTTTAATCTTCTACTTTAAACTCTGATTCTTGCTTTCATTCCCGGATAGTTGGTTACCATCCTGCAGGCAAATAGTGAGCATACTTCTGCATGCTCCTCAAGGTCTCCTTGCTATGAAGTCTTCTAGAACGTTCCTTTCCTTCTCTTTGTCAATTTATTTGCCCCTCTCTTGTTTGTCTGCAACTCCGTACTTACAAATCTTTCAGTGTTTCTCATATTTTGTTTCAGGTAGCTGTTTATATGCATGAGCTCCTGCTGTGAGCTCCTTAAAGGTAATAACTATGTTTTATTCATCTTTGTTTCCTTAGCTAAGAGTCTTGCAGGTAATAGGTACTCAGCAAATGTTTGTTAAATGAACACTGAATGTGGAAAAGACATATAGTAATATGGCGAAGGCATCATTGTGGCTTCATTAAACCTGAACCATGCAGACCAAAGGAGTTTTGTCTGAGGGAGAGTGGCCAGGATTAGTGGAGATTCTTGAGATTGGAATGGAAATAAGCTAAAGAGGAGTTCCAGTCTCACCCAGGTCCCTGGAGACAGTTGATGCCTTAAGATGAGTAAGGTTTAAAACTTGATTCTTATGAATCTTTATTTTATTTCTCAGGGATTTCCCCCAAGCTATAAACACTGAGATTTTGTTAGGCAGATCCTTATTCCAAAAAAGAATACCTATTTGTGTTTTAATTGTTTGGAATCGTGGTCCCTCTTTACTTTATTTCAGTAATTTTGTGCTTTTGATGCTTTCATTTAGCTGAATCTCAAAACATCAATAAAATCTTTTCTTGCCAAGGTCAGCAGCTCCCCCAAGAATCTTGTGAGCGCTACTCTCTTCCTGACATTCCCATTCCCTCTGCCTTTTCCCCACTCTATTCTAGCACTTCAGTAGCATTTTCCTGTAATAGAGCTATGTAGGCTGGCATGGGCCTCCTCTAGACAGAGTTAGCAGAGGACAGGCAGGTACCAATTTCATAAAGTTCTCTGCTGCAGGGCCTAATAAAGTGATTTGCATAACAGAGACATTTAGAAAGTGTTTGGTGAATAAATAACTTAATAATGACAATGACCTAATTAAGGCAGTGCAGAGGGAAACATAATGATCTCAGGAGTAATTCAGAGATATTCTTGCATGAAAAGGTTTAAGTAGGTTGTTTGGTTTAAATGCTATATCATCTAAAACCTCAATTTCCTATAGCAACTAGTACCAGATTGAGAGGACATTTTGTGCTGTTCAGCAATGTGAGGGAAGCTGCCGCTGGAAAGGGGAAAGGAACCAGTGTTTGGAGGGAGGCCGTGGAACAAGATAGAAAATCCTCAAAGGGAGCTAACTGTCCACTTGCACTCCTGGAAAGAGTCGGGGAATAGAGGGAGGGCAAAGCCACTCGGAGCCAGCCACAGTGTTTGTGTAGGGAGGGTAATTTCTGATAAAAATAGAGGAAAACTTTTTTTTTAACGTTAAGCACTTTAAAAGCAACTGTGGGAAGTTTTAATCATAGGGTGGCTCTTTCTTTCTGAAAGAAGAAAGAGGCATTTCAGTTTTAAATTCAGTGGGTTGAAATGATTGTGTCATTTCAGCTAGAGAGGAGCACGTCAGCAAGTAGAAATGTTTTATCGTGGAAAGTATGACTTGAAGATGTCACATTTAAAATTTTAAAAAAGTAAATAATTTCTGTAGTTAGCTTTCTTCCTCCACAAGAACATTTAGAACTTTGCTGCATTTAGAAAGAAAAAGTACAAATTTCAGGCAACATATTCACCATTGACATAGAAATAGAAGTCTTACTAAATGGGCTGGGTTTCTTAATATGGTTAAGATATGCAGAAAATAGAACAAAGATCTCCCCTTAGGAGATAAACTTTGCCAGAGGTATTGTGGAAGATTAGCCTGTGAGTTTAAGTATTTATGCTTGATTATGGGAGTTAGTAGATAAAATGAGATGCTGACTAAATTGTAAGGCCCTTGGTTTCCAACCCCCTGTCTTACTTATCACTAAAACATCCTCTAATTCATTGACCTGTTAGACATTTGCTACAAATTTGCTGAATCAATGAATTTTAGGATGTTTGGAATGCAAGTCTGCATTAATCATTTAAAGATGTCATCAGCCACCAGTAAGTATTAATAATGATGATAAAGGCACTTTTTAAAAAAGATGAATATAGAAATTAGAGGTACAAAATGATGACTTTATGGATTGTCTTCTTGAAGCTGGCATTATTATATGTTTGAACTAACCTGTAGTTTATGGAATATAACAATTTTCAGGACAGTGTCTTTTTACAGAGCCATCAGACCCAATAGTCAGATTAACTGCCCGAATATGAAGAAACGTTCAGAATCATGAAGCTCTCGAGGTTATTAGTTATGACTTAAAAATATTGAATAAAGAAACTCCTGGTGAGAGTAATTAGTTGCTCTCTTTATTTAACCAATTGAAAGATACAGCTAATTAGAAATGAGTTTTGCTGACAAGAGACGTTTTCTAAAGTGATTTTTTTCACTTCCACTGTCAGAACTTTAGGCAAATCCCTTTCTTTTGTAGCCAGGTCTTGCATGCATGGCAATTTTTTCCTTAGGAGAATATGTGTGTGCATATCAAGTAAGGCATATTGTTCATAGTTTCTTTCTAGATGTGTGACATTGCTTCTTCCCTACAGAATTTTCATTTGTAATCCAAGATTCTTCGTTAGTAGTAACAAATTACTTTGCCTCATAATGGTCTATACTTGGAGCATGCTGGAAAAACAGTACAGATGTTAATTTTTTATCACAGACATTCTTAAGATAATTAAACTAGTTTTTTTGTTGTTGTTGGTGGTGTTTTTTTGTTTGTTTGTTTTGGGACAGAGTCTCGTTCTGTCATCCAGGCTGGAGTGCAGTGGCGCAATCTCAGCTTACGGCAACCTCCGCCTCCCAGGTTCAAGCAATTCTCCTGCCTCAGTGTCCCAAGTAGCCGGGATTACAGGTACCTGCCACCATGCCCAGCTACTTTTTGTATTTTTAGTAGAGATGGGGTTTCACCATGTTGGCTAGGCTGGTCTTGAACTCCTGACCTCAAGTGATCCGCCTGCCTCGGCCTCCCAAAGTGCTGGGATTACAGACGTGAGCCACCACCCCCAGCCTAGTTTCTTCTTTTTTCATGACATTTCTGTTTAAGGAAGTCTGTTTTTGTTTTTGTTGGGGTTTTGTTTGATTTTTGCTTGTATTGCCTCACTAAATGCATTATTAAAACCTGGAGTTATTCTCTTTACTAGGGCGATCTCTTCCCACTTAGGGGATTTGGATTCTGACGGCCTGGATTCCAGTTCCAGTCCTGCCATTTACTACCTGCGTGGCCTCAGTTTAGCATCGCTACTGCTCAAACCCTCTAAGTTTCAGTTTCCTCACTTGTAACATGGGGAAAATAATAGTTAGGTTGTTGAGAATTAAATGAGATGCACAGAAGGCCCTTAGCTGCCCATAGTAGCACATAGTAAGCTTTCTATGATTATTGTTGTCGCTGTAGTTGTTTATGTCTCTTCTCCTTTGTCCAGCCTTCCTTCTTCCTATGTTTTTCCCCCTCAGATCAACTCTCTCACTCAATATTCCAATATATATATTTTTCTGGTTAATTTCATTTGTATATGTGAATATAGACCATGACATAAAGTAGGAAATGATTTCCATGTGAAATTTTTAGACTAGATCCCATCATATACCTTCTACAATATGTATAAGAATAACTTATTTGAGCATCAAAACACTGTTTCACATGTGAAACAAACCTAGGCATACTCTCTTGCAATGATTTACACTCTTTGCAGTGCATTCCTGGATATTCGTCTCTCATCCTTGCATGTATTTTCCCACACCTCTACATGTGCCGTCTCCTATGCTCATGCTTCACCTTCCTTCTCTGATTTATAGCTGTTGATGTTTTTGTTCCCTTGCCATGCATTAGAATTAACATCTTTTTCTAATATTGCTTCTTTGTGAAGCTTATTACCCTTCTATTCTGTGTCCCAGATACTCTATGTTCAATCCAATGGGGTTGCACAGGGAGAATTCACACTAATTCAGGATGGCGGCAGGATGGGGAGAAAGAATAGGCTGGTCCTGCTCCTCCACTCCCCTGTTTCCGATGTGGGCAACTTCTGTTGTCCTATGTGCTGGGGACAAGGGAGGGACATGAAGGAATTGGAGGAGTTCTGTTTTCCAGGTGCTTCCTAATACCCACTGGATAACATTCAAGCTCCTGAACATGGTACACATATTCCCTAAGATCTGCGCTCTTGCAACCTCGTCTTCCCACTTTAAAATTTGTACCCTGGTGATACTGTCTTTCAGTGCCTAGCACATCACATCCTGCTTTGAATTTATGTGTCTGTACTTCTTGTGTAATGTTTGTCTGCCCATTTTTACCTTGCAGACTCCAAGTCTCCAATCCGTTCTTCCAAGCTCAGCACAGAACTTGTCTCCTCTGGGAAGCCTTCCATGAGGCTTTTCCTTTCTTACTACTAAGCCAAGTACCCTCCTTTCCTTTGGATTCAACTGCACTCTGGGAATAGCTCTGTCATTATAGACCCTGTTACTTTGGAATGATCTGTTTATGGGTCTTTTTCTGATGGAATAAATTCCATGACAGCAGGGACCACATATTATTCATTTCTGTATCCCCACCATCTAGTATGCTATGTGGTTCAGTGTATACCAGCCAGGGTTATTTGTAGAACTCTTAAATTGACCTCACTGGGATCCGTGGGGATGAAGGCAGTGACGAAGGAATTCTTGCTTCCTTTCATGGGGCTTGCCCGATAGTGGCCTGACTTTAAATTTCTTTCAGACAACTGAACTGGACAGATAATTTAGCTCTTCTCCAATTTGCAGTCTTATTCCAGAAGGGACTATATTTTAAAAGGTGGAATTCAGATGTTTACTTTATTGTAGATTTTTTTTCTTATGTCATAGTATAGCTTTTTTGCCAACCACATGTATTTCCCATTTACTCATTTCTTCTACAGAGCACATATTAAGATAATGGACTTTCTAAACACATGAGACAAATGCCTACAAAATGCCTGAAACAAAATGGCCCATCAGCAGATTTTCTCATAGAAGAAACCCGTAGGCACATAATAGAATGCCTCTCAGTACAAAAGCAAACAAGCAATTACCTGTGCTGCTTCCTGTGGGAAACTCAGCATCCTACCACCTATGGTGATGACTTCTGTGATTTTTTTTAGGAGGGGTTACATCATTCTAAGGAAATTCATTCATATGTTTCTCAACAAATGAACATTTTATTTTCTTGGACAGAAAACAAAGTATATGTTTTGTTCAAGTTTATTTTCCTCTTTCTCTTTTGTTTCTTTTGTTTTAAAATAAATATTCAACATGCAATTTAGAATAATAGTACAAAAGGCTGAATGGTGGTCATCATAGGCTGATAGTGGGGAGGGAACTGAGTGTTCAAGAAACATCTGGAATATTTGTGATGTGGTAGTTGCCTAGAATGTCTTCCTCTGGGCTTTGACATTAAATAATGCCTTCTAGAATTTAACTCAGTCAAGATTTGTTTAAATTGCAGACGTGTATTGTTATTAGTCTGATAAAAATCATATTTGATGAATAAAAGCTCTTCCTTTCTTATGTTAATCCAACATTTTCAAGAATATTATAAGAATGGAGACTTGAAATAAGTAATATTTGGAAATACCAGTGAGAAAAGGTTTTGAAAATTCAGAAGGTGAAAAATATATCTAGCCCCAGTAGATAAATGTCTATGGTGAGAATTGGTAAGTCAATATACTTTTTATTTTTCATTATAAATTATCAATTTATAATTATATAAATTTATGAGGTACAAAGTGACATTACAGAGGATGGGAAGATGATGATCAAAGTGTTCAAAATATCATTGAGGCATGAAGAATATATATATGTATATATATATATATACACACACACATACACATATGTATTTAGTTCTATTGCACAGTGTAGCAAATATTGTTAAAAATATTGTATAGTTCAACATAATTTTGAGAGTAGCAGGAGCCCTGATTTTGTATTTTTCTGCTTAATATTAGATTAAATACTAGTCATTTTCAGTTTGTATCTTTTGATCAAATTTTGGCATCATCTTCTTTAGGTATGTAGAAGAATCATCAATTTATCTAGAGTTTTGGTAGAAGATTATCTAATTGAGTAAAAAAAAATCCTCAAGTTTTACTTAAACCTGAAAGTTGCTATATTTGTTGTTTTAGTAATGATAGTTTAAACAAAACAGTTTTATGAAATTTGAAGTTTAACAAGAAATTGCTAGTTTTGAAAAGTATGTTTTAGATATATAGACTAGAGACAAATTATGACGTATTTTGTACTTTCTATCCTGAAATCACTATAAGATTTTAATAGAGAGTCTTTAAATTTCATTTCGTAAGTAATATTTTTTCAAGTATCTACAGAAACTATATGCTAATACTGAGAAGAAAACACTTTAAGGAGTCCATAATTATTAATTTATCCTTCTTGATTATATGGTTTGCTCCTCATACCCTCTGGATGCTCAATCGTAGAAAAAAAATGTAATCCTTTAACTGTGGGGTTAGAACAAAAGGCCCATTTTTTGCCCACTGCTTATAGAAATTAAGAGTCAAAATTTTACTTAGAGACCTGTGGTATTGCGGGTGTTTACTTAGAGAGCTGATGGAAATGCGGGTGTTCAGAAATAGCTTCTGAATTTCAAGTTGTATTTAAAGTTGGCATTTCTGTCCAATCTGGTTGAGAACCTGAAAGCAGTTCCACATTTCTTCATCAGGAAGTCAGGCTGACTTGTGATGAAAGATGATGAAGACAAATCCTAAACAGGGCTTCCTGTTTGTTTAAACCCCCAGCCCAGGAGAAAATCACTTCCAAGTTTCCCTGTACAATCGTTGTAATATATTTTCTTTTCAGATTGTTAGCAGACTGCTCAGTTTGTGCTTGGTATTTCAATTATAGTGAAAAAGGTGAAACCCAGAAGACTCAAGGAATTCTCATTAGGAGTCTGAAATTTGATAAACTTTTAAAATTAACCTCTGCCTCTTGTTCTGTCTTTAGTAGGCACATTATTCATTAAATCATAGGTATTGATTATCTGCTCTGTGAACAGTTTTGAATTGGTTACTGTGAAGGATAGGAAAGAAGACAATATGGCCTTTGTCCTCAGAACTCTCTCACTCAAAAAAGAAATCAGGTTGAAATACAGAGAAAAATTTCAATTTAAAGATGACAACCACTTTTTAGGAGGGACTGGATTGTTTCCCTAATAGGAGTGCTTGTGCAAAGTGAGATGTTTTGTTTTGTGAATGACTTTTTGGATATTAAACAGTAGCAAAGAGAGGCAATGGAATCAGGGAAGAGTGAAAGCTTTGGAAAAAGACTTAGATGCTTTTCCTAGAATGCTGGGACATCTGAACCATGTTTGCAGAGAGGTAATTAATGTAACCTTAATGTTAATTATACTTAATGTTATATATGTTAATATATATAGCTAACATATACTAAGCATGTACTTCACATTGACTACTGAGCTAAATGCTGTACTGGCATTTCCTCATGTGCCCCTGGGAATAGTCTTATGATATAGGTGGGATGCATTTCCTAGAAGAAGAAATTGGGACAAAGGTTAAACAATTTTTAAATAATTGGCACTAGTGTCCATGCTTTAAACTTCTGCTCAAGGTTTTGCTTCTAAAGAATATTTTTGTTTCTTCCTTGCTTTTCACATTTTCACCTGCTTTCGTGTCTTTTTTCCTTTTCTCATCTCTATCATCTAATTTTCTCCCTTGATTTCTTAACCCTTCTTACGCTTTCTCATGTGTTGCTGGTCTGTCAATTTTCTTGTTTGACTGATGGTTCACTGAATACTTCTGTTGCTGTTGTATTCAAAACTATATACATGGATGATTGCATTTTTTTTTTTTTACTTTTACAGTCTAATGTAGATATAAAATGCTGAATACATGTACTTTGATTAGAAATGGAAGTAAATATCAACTAAAGCCTAACATAATTCTTTTTCATAAAAGGGGCAAAGAGGATATGAAGGAATAAGACATTTATTGCTAAAAGCATGTGTCTGCACGCACATTCACACACACACACACACACACACACACACACACACACCTGTTTTTTCTGGGGAACAAATGGTAGAGGTTCTGCCCATAAAGGACAGATATCATGTTTGTTCATATTGTAAAGCTGTCCAGCAAATTCTACCTACCACAAGTTAACTGTCTATTAGAACACAAGGATTCCATGTTCCTGTCCATCAGCTTCTATCAATCTAGTGTGGCAGAAATCTTCTGAAGTTTTAGTCTATTGAGATATACACAAATTCTATCAAGAAACTCTCTACAGAACATGGCACTATCTTTATGATTTGGAGTGCCAGTGGAACTTGGTCATAATCAGTTAGACCCTTACACTAAAATGCTCTGTAGGGGACCCATTGTCTTTTATAATGCACATTATTTTCAAATGAAACTCAGGATCAAGGCCAGGCTGCCATTGGAGATAATATTGTGAGTAACAATTTCAATAGGAAATCATGCTCTGCATGGCTGTAGAAGTAATTCAAAAGATGGATTGCCTTGATCGGGCCAAAAACCCCTCAAACTGTTCTATTTATCTCTTTAGTGCTTCAAAAGCCTTGTAGTTTCGATGATTACATAACAATTTGGCATATGTGAGTTCTCTGACAAGGTCCAGAATCTCAAATTGTAAAAATTAGTTTAACACAAAGTCCAGAATGAAACAGATTGGCAGAGCAAGTGTTTTTGCATCATTCCTGACCCTTACCAGCTAGTCATTAATGATTTTGCCCAATACAGAATGCTGAGACTATTTCCCTTCTGGCTGTTTGAATAAATTACTTAGCAAGGTTAAAAAAATATACAAGAATATCTTTAATTGAACAGCAGGGACCTGTACTACCATGTGTTCATGAGAAATGAGGCAGGGGAAGTATTTTCTGACCTGTATTCTGCTGTCTTCCTTGAGAAGTTTATGTATCAAAGGAAGAGATGGGACTGCACAGGTCTGGTTTTTATACACTGAAAATCCACATACAATGTTGTTGGAAAAGTAATCCTGCTGCTGGAATTATTTAAAAAATTCACTGGAGGAAATGAATATTTTCTACCATTGAAAAGTGTCCATTTTACATAACCTAGGAAAAAGCAGACTATAAAACTAAAAGAACAAAACCAGTCCTGTAAAAATAAAATTTAAAAAAGCCAAAGCAAAACAAAGACCAACCAAAAAACCAAAAAGGCTGAATATATTTACAAGATTCTGGGTGTGTGGGTGTAAGCTTAAACACTGAAACAAAATAGACACCAAGACGTGAACTGTTTGTTCTGCTCCATTTGGCTAAGTTCTTAAAGGTTACAGGAAGAGCGTGTACTTATTGCTTAAGATGATGATAATTTATATTAAAAAATAAATACAGGCATGTGAGCAGGAAGGGGAAATTGCTTCATTAATTACCTGGTTATCTTATCAGGCCTCTATAATTTTTTTTTGTTTTCTGGAATGCAGAGCAGGCTTCATGAGGAGTACTGAGTTGCTTTGGCAGCAGCTAGCCAAGCTGAGTGATTTGCAACACTCTGTTCACTCTGCATTTATGTTTCATAATGTGAGCATCTGCCTGGGTGTGTTGGTGCCACTCCGTGTACATCCCTTCTCTCAGCCAGAGATCCAAGGAGGGGCCAAACTGCGTCCCTCTGAACTTTCAGTTAGCACACAGTTGATGCTGCTCAATCCTCTGTGGTCAGGGCAGTTCCTGATTCTAACCCCCCACTCCATAAGGCAAGCTCTAGAAAGCAGGGTTCCTGAAAAGGAACAAGAAAGTGGTGATACCAGGCGAAACCATCAAAAGATGTTTGTGGTGACATAAGCCCTATGGGTTTAAGCGCCCTTCTTTCAGTTTATGAAGTCATGCCGTGGTTACCTCTTGCTGGGTGACTTTATTCTTTTATCCTTTGTAGAAATAAACATGTAGAAATTTTGTAATTCTGGCAAAAAGCCCACAGAATCTATGTTTAAAAGAGAAACAAATAATGCGAAAATGCAATGTAGTGTATGTCATTAAAATATTTATCTTTCCTTGAACTTGGACAAAATAAATTATTGTATAAAAATTATTTATTTTCCTAATTTAACTGCAGATTTAAACCTTAATCTTATTATTACTTTTTTTTCCCCTGGAATCCCTATGTTCAAAACCACTTCTTGATCTTCCAAAGCTGTGATATTTGTGAACTCAATCTGCACAATCTCTAAATGATGCGACTGATAGCCCAAATTAATCTGATAAATTACAGTTATTTCCATACATTGTAAATCTTCTCTTGATTTTTTTTCAGTCCAGAGATTTTTTTTTTTTTTTTTTTTTTTTAATACCTATTATGACGTAAGGAAGAGGTTCCAGCACCCCAGGCTCCTTCCCATTGCTTCTCACACAGTGTGATTTTCTGGATGGAGCACACTGGCACTTCAGTTACTCTTCTCTTAGGCTTCCTTCTCTTTCTGATCATTTTCCTTCACGTGTTTCAGGAAACTATCTTGGCTCCTAGAGTGCTTAATGTGCTCAGTATGCACATTAATTCTCTTGGCAAGAATCTTGTCCTTCATTTTTTGTTCACAACAATGCCAACAGCATTCTTGGTAACATTCTAGACTCTTCCAGTTTTGCTATGGCAACATTTGTGGGACATTCCTTTTTGAACAGTACCCATTCCCTGGATGTCTACAATATCACCTTTTTTTTTTTTTTTCTTTACAGTTTCATATGGATGTGGCCAAAGGAACAACTCCATGTTTCCTAAAAGGCCGAAATAATGTACATGGGGTGCCTCTCCTCTTCCCCTTTGTGTTTCCCATTTTGGTGCATCACTGGAAGATGGCAGTTCTAGCTAAAGGAAGACTGTCTCTTGATTTTAAAGGATGAGGCTTTATAATATCTAGGCAAATGGCCAGAATGGAAAATAATCTGTACATCACAATAATAATGATAAACATAATAATAAAAATAGTAACAATAATATTAAATTACTCCACATTTTGTGGTTTTTGAAAAGAAAATAGAGGGGAGGAAGAATATGTTTCCTCCTCCTCCCCCTCATACGACTTTCATAAAAACATATATCTCAAATGTGATCCATACACAGCCAACCTGTGCCAGTATGTCAATACAAAATGACAATTGCAATCAGATATCCCCCACAGGCATTACACAGGATTACCTGCATTTTCTAAGATGCTGTGTTTTAGAAAATTGACACAAAACTGACATAGGACAATCCTGGTAAGTAAGATTGGTGATCCATTTAATAGAAATCTACAGTGGAGGAATGGTTTACACTGGATGACTTCTTGATGTTGCTGGCCATTTAAGTGGGAGAGATTGCCAGCTAAGAGTAAATGTTACACACATATATATTTCTTTTTTTTCTTTTTTTTTTTTTTTTTTTTAATGATAGAGACAGGGTCTCACTATATTGCCCAGGCTGGTTTTGAACTCTTGAGCTTAAGAAGTCCTCCTGCCTTGGCCTCCCAAAGTGCTGGGATTATAGGCATGGGCTACTGTGCCCAACCTTAAATATTATATGTTTTTAAATAACATTTTATATGCTTTTATATACGTTACTCCTTTTTAGTCACATGTAAACCCTGTGAGACAGATGGGGCAGAAATTACATATTTTTACACAATAGGTTAGGCGATTTGATTACAATCAGTACTGGTATGTGTAACCCAGAGCTAGGATTAGGACCAGGCTCTCAGACTTTGATCAGCACATCACACTGCCAGGATTCTTTCGGCTGAGCTGGTGGGGCTCCTCTGCTTCCTCCTTTCCTTGCTCTCAATCTCTGTGCTGTCATCAGCAGCTGGGAGCGGCAGTGCATTCTTTTCTTCCTTCTGGAAGAGTCCCACGTTTCGTAGGAATTAATAAGAAGCTCCCCTCCATGAAAAAGTTAGAAGTCCATTGCTTTTCCAAGCCCCTTTTACTTCAGTTAAAGAAACTGAGATCTAGATGCAAAAGGAGGCCTGAGCTACAGACTCGGTGCTCTTTCGGCTCTATCACATTAGCTGACATCAGTGTCACTATAAGAAACAAAAAGAATCTATTTAAAAACACAACTGATTACAGCTATGTCTGCCCCTAGAAGAGGAAAGCTCCTATGGCTGGAGATGATGACTTTTTATTTGGAAAGCTTCCTTGTTATTGCCTTTAAATGAAAAATGTTAGGCTTCCATTCCCTCCCCCCTTGCATATGGTGGTGCTGGAAGGTCTGAGCAGCAGGACAGCAGGCAAAGCGTTGCTAGAGACGTGCCAGCCAATGAGAAAGCCATGTGGACTGGGGTGGCAGAGTATTTTTAAGAAGAAGATGTGTCAAAATGAATATTAATGCGAAGGGTTCTGATGCCACCTCCCTTGTTAAAAAAACTTCAGTATAATCTGCTAAATGGATACTCCAATGCCTTCATTGAGTGTTGTTTGTAGGGTAGAGGAATTGAAAGAGGGGACACAGGTACATCAGAGTCCTCATTGGAAGAATGAAAATAACAGCTGCTTGAGGCTAAAGTCTAGATTTTAGTGAGTACAGAAAACTTGATGTAGACTGTAGGGCATATGCCACACAGATCTGCAGAGATTTTGAGCATAGCAACAGCCCTCTCATTAGATGTGCATTTGTTGATTTGATGGAAATCTCAAGGTCACTGTAACTTCAGTTGACTTCTCCCTTACACAAAGAAGAGGCTAAAAACCCTTATTGATTACCCTCAAGAAATCAGAGGAGAGGTCGTGGCCACCAAGTATCCTAAAAAGGCTTTTGGATTTATGGAACTGTGGAAACTAAGAGACTTTAAATATCAACTGGTTCAGCCTTTCTCTACTTCCTTCTCCTTCTCATCCTTTTTGCAATAAAGGAATCGAAGACTTAGATTCAATATCCAGTGTACACAAGGCTGTTGAGTGATCACAGATGCAAGACTAGAATCTGACTGTGGATTCAGAGTCAGAAGCCCTGGGTTCTGGTCCCTGCTGCATTTTCTTGTTTTCTGTACCTTCTTGAACCTCAGGTCCCTCTCTGTAAAAAGAGGAAAGTAAAATCACATCTCATAGGGTTTTTGGAGGACGCTATGAGTTAATGTGGGATTTGAAAACTGTAGGAATGTTAAAACATTTTATTGGTATAATTTATGAGGTTACGTGTGGTGCCAACAATTATATGAAGAGGATTATTTTGGCCTTCCTGAAAAAGTAGCAGTGCTGTAGTTGAAGTGACTTCACTGTTCCGCATGTCTGTGTGTGCACATGTGCAGATCCAGGCCAGGGATAGGCAGTGAAGTTTATGGAGTGTCTTTTGGGATAATGAGCTTTTGGGCTCTTGGTAGGCCTTCTAAATAATACATTGTTTTTCTTCTTTCTTTTCTTTTCACAGGAATCAGAATAATAGCTAAAATTTCTCACTTTTTTCTTAAGGAAGTTAGGAACACATCTTAATAAATCAAGAAGTTCAAACACATCATCCATAGCAGCTTGAAGTAGACTCCTATTCTGTTTAACCATGGCTTTTGAGAATTAAAATCCAGGGACGCTCCCTAGAGCCAGTCGTGAAGAACAGAAGGGGAACTACATGCCACCAGTCTATGGGAACTGTTTCAGCAGCAGATCATCAACTAATCTCTTCCTGTCTCCCCGTTAGAGCTGAACAGTGCCTGTGAGAGAAAAAGGCAGATGTTAAGGGGAGGAGAAAGAGGTATAGGTGTAGGGACTAAAAGTTGATGTGGTATCATTCCCATGAAAAAAATAATCAGATTCATTTTTATCTTTCCTAAGCACTTTTATATTTGGTGAAAAAAAAAATGAGCATGTTAGAGACATTATTTATAATGGTCATGCCTCAAATCTTGTCTTTACTTACAGTTTCCGTATCCAAAACTGTCTTAAAGCTTCCAGTCTTTTTAAGCCTGAGTATTTTAATAGAAGTAAAGTCTCTCCTGTCAGAGTGCTATTCCCTAGACATGTTTGCCTCCAGGGCCTGAAAAGAAAGGAGTCCATTTTACACCCTGAAGCAGAGAGTACCCCTCTGTTCTCTTCAGACAGTGTGGGGAAGGATGTACCCCTTTAATCTCAAGAGGCAAGAAAATATCGAAGCAGATGACTTTGGCAGGTTTGCTGAAGGCTGGCGGCAGGTTGGCCGGCTCGCAATCAGTGGCCTCCAGAGTTCAGCGTGACAGGAAGTGGGGGCTGCCGCTCTGCTTGGTTGTTAGTGAGGAGCAAGAGAGCCTGATGATTAGTCCTTGCAGCGCTGGAGAATGTTCTCATATCTGGCCCAGGGGACAGAGAGGTCCCAAAACATCCCAGACATTGGGTCGTCAGCCTTTCATTCTCTCATCACTCAGGAAGTTAGAGAGAAAATAAAAACAAATTAAAGCATTTTTTTTAAAGCACTCAAGTTGTTTCTTACATTTTCCATTTCCTTTTACAACACAATTTTTAAACCTTGTGATGAAATGCTAAGTCACAGATGTAAAGGTGTCAAGAAGTGTAATTGCACGTTCCACACACAACCTTAGCTCCTCTGAGCATGCAAAAAAACCAGGAATTAAATAACTTGCTGATTCAACTTTGTCAATACACTGAATCATATTAACAAAATATTAATGAATTAGTGAACTTCCCCAAAAGGTGGAGAACAGCCATAAGCGTCAGCATTATCTTGAAGTGATAGGGAGAAAGGGTGGTGGGAGGGCTTGGGAGGTAGCAGCAGCAACAGCAGAGAAACAAGGGCCAGGAAACAGGCCTCCTGCAGGGTCAATCACTTCCTCCTCCTGCCTGCTTAGCCCTGCTCTGCAGACACACAATAATCACCCCAGCGGGTCTAGGGATCAAATGACGGCACTGCTGAAGGATTAAGAGCAACTCTATCCTCTTGGCTTGGACTTTGGAATTTTCATTAAAATGACCTTGGGTGTGGTGAGAAAGGAATTCAGACAACAGGGATCAAGTCTTAAACATCTCACCTGGGAAAACAACCGAAGGGCCCCTTCAGAGAGAGCTTTCTTTCTGGGACTCAGGCAAAGTTGTCACACTTGTTTTCCTAAGTGTTTCTCACATGGGATTAGCTCCAGATATGTGAAAAGTGAGGTGTTGAAGGGTCTGAGGTAGGCAGAATGAGGCAAAAAAATAAACTACAATGTGCTAGTGGCAGGCTGGACTTTTTAACGTTCTCAAGGCTCTGTAATGGTTGACTTGTTGAGAGATTGCCCTCTTCCTCTCTTCATCTCATTGCTCTCATTGGAAGGAGCTGGAGGGCTCCATCTGCAATTCATAGTGGGTTATTGTAAAAAGCACTGTAGAGACTGGGTTGGTCTTATATAGGCAGCAGCCTGTAGTCCAGCAGACATGGATAGATGGCTGCAAGCTTGAGACTTAGAAAGGTAATTGGTGGCCAGGCACGGTGGCTCACGCCTGCCTGTAATCCCAGCACTTTGGGAGGCTGAGGAGGGCGGATCACGAGGTGAAGAGATCGAGACCATGCTGGCCAGCATGGTGAAATCCCATCTTTACTAAAAATACAAAAATTAGCTGGGCGTGGTGGCACATGCCTGTAGTCCCAACTATTCAGGAAGCTGAGGCAGGAGAATCGCTTGAACCCAGGAGGTGGAGGTTGCAGTGAGCTGAGACTGCGCCACTGGACTCCAGCCTGGCGACAGAGTGAGACTCTGCCTAAAAAAAAAAAAAAGTAACTGGAGAAAGGGTAGAGGCCTCAGAAATTTAATAACAGAAATGGGAGAACTTAGGAAACAAAATAATCTGCTGATGACTACCACAAAGTATGTAAAAAGGGAATAGATTTCTCAGTATGGCTCCTATGTCTATGGGCTCCTGAAGTGGGCTTAGCTGAAGTAGGAAAAAATCAGAGAAAGGTCCTCTTGCAGCATCACCAGCAAAATCAACAGATGCAGGCTAAGAAATGGCAATGACTAGATGTCAGAATAAGGTTAGACAGTGAAGGTTCTGCTGAGACAGAATTGCAAGGACGTTTTGTTGGTCTTTGTCCATGCCCAGCAAGGTGTGTATCCTAATGTCTATCACATTTAGGATTGGCCATGCTTGGTTCTTAAACCAATGGAGTCCAGTCTGATCATGTAAAAGATCCTCTTCTCCCATCAGTGCTTGGAGTAGTGAGGAGATGGGACCTGGTTCTCATACTTGTGATCAGAGTGCTGGCAACTAAATTTGGCCCTTGAGATTTGTAAATTATTACATAGGACTGCAAGTTTCCAATCTAACCACTGCCATCATCATCATCACTATCATTGTCATCATTATAGCTACCTATTAAAGGATAAACTCCATTAGGCATGGTATGTACCATTTGTAATCTTTTCTGATTTGGGAGACCAAGGAAGTGAGTATCCTTATAATGGCTGATGCTCTAAAATACTAGAGCTCAACAGTTTTTTGAGGTCAGATTTTTAGTGATGTGTACCAGAGAGCTAGAAAAAGCACTTTGTAGAGTGTAAGAGAGAAGAAAGCAAAATTATATAGACAGGCAATGGGGATGACTAGAGAGTTATGAGAGTTTTGGTTGTTCTTAAACCACAGACTCCATTTTATTCATAGGTTCTATGAAACATCTTTTTTTATAATAAAATTTTCTTTTTGCTGAAACTACATAGGTTTATGTCACTTGCATAAGATAGTCTGAACTAGTAAATGTTAATAAAGCCTACCCTTCTTGTAAAGAAAAAGTTACAAAGAAAGAATAAAATGATTGTAAAGGTTAATGAAAGGATATAGGGAAATAATGTCTTACCATTCCATTCTTGCCTAGAGCAGAGCTCCATAACCTGTGTTAGGAGGAAATAATTTTATCTCCAGTTGCAAACCAAATTAAAAATACCATATATTGATACCTAAAGAATTGTTCTCCATAATGTCTCTGATTCATAAGGCTAAATGGTATGTATTCCAAAGAGTATAAGTAGACCTTCTTGCTTTTTTAAAAATTTGTGAATGTCTAAAACTCTCTATCTTTTTTGGTTTTGTAAGTTTGGAAGAGGAAGGAAGTATTTAACTCTTTGTTTTTTAAACTATATTTCACACCATGTTTACATGATAATGGATAGAAAATTGTAGCTTAATGAAATCTTTATATTCTTCTGTTTCAGTGTGGGGAAAGAGTTCACAGATTTATATTGAAAGAAAGCCAATGCTACATGATGTATACTTAGAAAATCTAAAAGAATCTACATGTATACTATTATAAGTGAATTTAAGACATTCCCTGGATATAGTATCAATGTATAAAAATCCGTTGTATTCATATATGCCAGTAAAAGATGAATAGTTAATAAAAATTTTAAAAGGTACTGTTCAGAATATAGTTAATATACAGCACATATAAATGCTTATTTCTAGAATGGCCTACTTACAAGGTTGGCCCTTAGCTAGCATCTGGGAACTTGGATTTCTAGAGGGTTCTCATGATCCCAGCTGATAAGAGTTTTTCACTGTATCTATACTGTGTGCAAACAATGTGATATATTTTGAACATCTATTTCCTCCTGGGAGTCTGGAGTTTTGGTACAGTGGGCACTGAATCTCCAATGAGTTTTCCTGGTAGACAACATTTTACACATCACAACTTATTACTGGGGGAATTAAGCTTATCCTGTGAGATTCCCCTAGGAGAGAACTTTTTGAAGCATGTGCTTAGTGTAATCTGGACTTCATCCAATGCTCCCTTTCCTTTTGTTGATATTGCTTTTTATCTATTTGTATCTTTAAATCATGTTTATGAATATAACCATATGCTGGGTCCTTTGGATCCACCTAGCAAATCATCAAACCTAAAGATGGTCTTGGGGACCTTAGATAGAGAAATCATTTACTGTGATAGTAAGAAACATAAAAAACTGAAAACAAGTATGATACAAGATATACAATATCATTACATGTAAAACTTTAAAATATTATTGAGAACAATTAAAGAAGACCTAAGTAAATGCCATGTTCATGGATTGGAAGATTCAATACTGTTAATATTTCAATTCTTTCCAAATTAATTGATAAAGTCAATGTAATAAAATAAAATTCCAGCAGATTTTAAAGGAAGTTAAATTTGATAAGCCGATTCTAAAATTTGCATGAAAAGACAAAGGGCTAAGAATAACCAGGACAAACTTGAAGCAGAATAAAGCTACCTAATGTCAAGATTTATTCTATTTTTTTTTTTTTTTTTTTTTGAGCGGAGTTCGCTCCTGTGCCAGACTGGAGGTGCGTGGCGCAAACTCGGCCTCCGCAGCTCCGCCTCCCGGGTTCGCATTCTCTGCCTCAGCCTCCCAAGTAGCTGGGGCTACCAGGCGCCTGCCAACTCGACCGGCTAGTTTTTTGCTCTTTTTAGTTAGAACGGGGTTTCACCTGTTAGCAGGATGGTTCGATCTACCCGTCTGACTCGTGATTGCCGGTCTCGGCCTCCCAAGTGCTGGGATTACAGGCTTGAGCCACCGCGCCCTGCCCAAGATTTATTCTAAAGATATAGTAAGTAATTGAGAGAATATGACATTGGCATAAGAGTGGACAAACTGACCATTGGAACAAGATAGGAAGTCCAGAGACAGACCTACACGTATGTGGTCAAATGGCTTATGATAGAAGTATAGATGGGAAAAGATTATCTTTTTAGTAAATAGTGCTGCATTTATCAGATAGCCACATGGGAAAAAACATATCATGTACACAAAAGTCAATTCCAGATGGACTGTAGATCTAAATGTGGGAGACAAAATTATAAAACATTTAGAAAAAGAATAGATGAACATCTTTCTGACTTTGGAGTAGGCACACTTTTTAAGATAGGAATCAAATACCCTCACATGCAAGAAAATAGTGATACAATAGAGTAAATAAAAGCAGGACCTTCTGTTTCTCAAAAGACCAAATTATAGGGTGGAAAAAGTACTTGCAGTACACATATCTAACAAAGGACTTATCTCCATAATATATTAGCAAATTTCACAATTAGTAAGAAAAATCAACAACAACCCAATAGGAGAGTGGGCAAAACTTTCACAAAAGAGACAATGAAGTGTATAATAAACATACGAAAGGTGCTCAGTTGTATTAAACTTAAACAATACTGTAGACTAAAACCACAATGGGATACCACGAAAATGGCTACATAAAAATGATGGAAACTATCAAGTGTTGGTGAGGAAACTGGCCCTCTTATACAGGACAGATCAAAGGAAAAATTTGTTACAAAGTGGTTTAGCAGTATCTACTAAAAGAGAGCATATGCATATCCTATCACTAGGTAATTCTCCTCTTAGGTATATACCCAGGAAAAATTCATTCATATGATCAAAACATATGTCCTAGAATATCACTGCAGTACATTGATAATAACCAAAAAATTGGAAAATAAACAATGTTCGTCAGCAGTAGAATGGATAAGTAAATTGTACTGTCTTCAATTAATGGGTTACTATATAACAATAGCAGTGAATGGTCTACAATACATGCAACAATATAAGTGAGTCTCATAATGCTGAATGAAGAAACCTACACAAGACTACATACTGGATGGTTCCTTTTACAAAGTAGGAAAAAGGTAAAATCAATCTACCATTTTAGAAGTGAGGTTCATAGTACTTTAGGCATTAACAGTCATGGGGAAGAGAGTGCAGGAGTGGTAGAGATTTTTGTGATACTGGTGAGGTTTGAGGGCTACTTTACAGGGTTGTATTTAGTTTCTAAAATTCAGCAAGCTGTACACATATGATATAGAAACTTTTCTTTCAATATGGTTTTTTTTTGTCAAAAAAATTAAAAGACAGTATTGGTGGTTTCAAAGTGCTCTGTTTTGGTTTCAGAATTCTGATGTAGTCATTTGATTAAACTGGTTGTTTAAGGATTGTGTTTGAGGAATTTTATCACTTTTGTTAAACTATTAGTCCCACGGTGAAAATCTGATGTAAATGGAGGAGATATGTTCCAAGCGCTTCAGGAGTACTGAGAATGGAATGACTAATGTGCAGGAGTGGGAGCAGGAATTCGGGGAGAGCTTCGTGGAGAATACGATATTTAAGGAGAGCTTTGAGAAGAAGGAGTTGGAATAAGCAAGTGCCTTTTCTACTTTGTTCTTTGATATCATTACGTTTTAACTTTGGCTGCACATTAAAATAACCTGTGCAGCTTTAATAAATTGAAGCTAGAAATTCATCTTCAGGAATTCTGATTTAATTGATCTGCAGCTGGGAGCTGGGCATCCATAAGTTTTCATAGTTTTCAAGTCATTTTAATGTGCAACCAGGGTTGCGAATTACCGATTTAGGCAGACAGTGAGAAAGTCAGCCAAGGAGTAGAAAGGAGTGCAGGATGGTGGCAGGAAACTGTACGTGACTTAGCAAGACTTCATCACAGAGAGTTAGCAAGGCAGGTTAGGAAGGGTCTGAATGGAGAGCCAGTCTAAGGAGCATGGCTCTTCAGTAGGCAAAGGGGAGACAGTGGAGTATTGTAGGCTGACGGCTGAAAGGATCAGATTTTCAATGAGCTCTTTAGAAAGATCACACTGGCTGGAGTCTGAAGAATTAACTGGAAGGAACAAGACTGCTGGCAAGAAAATCAGACTTTAGCCTTCTTTATACTATTTTTTCTTTTTTTAACAGACAGGGGCTTGCTCTGCCACCCAAGCTGGAGTGTAGTGGCGCAATCCTAACTCACTGCACTCTCGAAATCTTGGGCTCCAAGGACCCTCTCAGCTCAGTCTCTGTAGTAGCTGGGACTGCAGGCAGCCAGCATGTTGCCTGGCTAGTTATTTATTTATTTATTTATTTTTTTAATAGAGATGGGCTATCGCTTTGTTGCCTAGGCTGGTCTCAAACTCGTGGCTTCAAGTGATTCTCCCACCTTGGCCTCCCAAAGTGTTGGGATTACAGGTGTGAGCCACTGCATCTGGCCTTTAATGCTATTTTACAAGTTTCTGGGTCCTTATCATTGTCCCTAGTTATAAATGCATTTCCTTTCCTTTGGTGAACATGCACGTCCCTCACCCAGGAATGCTCTCGCCTGCCCTTTGAGACTGCTTGCTTGTCTTCTAATCTTAGTTTAAACATCATCTTCTTTGGAAAACCTTTCTTACCCCTTCTAAGAAAATTTTCAACACAAAGAAATAAGACAAAACAGAGGTGACATCAATGGCATTATTTGTATCATTCACGGATTATTTACTTCTTTAAAAGACTGCACTTGTGTTAATTTTGTTATTTACTAGTTGATTAAAGCTTAGACACCGTGAAGTTACATGGTAACTGTGTAGTATAAATGATAACCCAAAATTATAATTTTATTGCTTTCTAGGACATTAATCAGTTTTGTATCTAACTAACAATCATATTCTAAATTCATCTTTTAGAGATGTCCACGAATTCCCAATTCTTCAAATGACCTTTGAGCCAGCTTTATCTCTTACTGGTTCCCTCATTAATGAGCTAAATAAGACTTTAACACCAATTCACATAATTATATGAGAATCCTGGTTTAGATTTTGAAAATTTTACTTTGTCATCCTCTAAGATTGAGTTAGGTCTTCTTTCCCACAGACTGTTCAGCCCCATTATAGCTTGAACTTACTGCCTTCAGGCACCAGGGCCATTTTGACCACTCCGAACCCTCTTGACCCACCGTTGTTTCTCAGGGTGCCAGGTTGTAGAATCATGTATGTTTTAAAATTTAAAAAAAGCATTAAAATATCCACTTTTTTGAAGTCTAGGACAGTAACGTAAATATGCCTTATACTTCTTTCCCTGGATTTTATGAACACTAAAGGTGACAAGATTTCTCTTTAACTTTGCATAACCGTTTTCATCATTGATTAGAATTTTGTCAAGGGTAATGATTGTTTTAGTTGATGCTCAACTCTATAAATTTAACGTAAGAAGTGGCTTTCAAAAAATTTATGATAATTGACAAGTGCATTGTTAAACTCTCTACTGGTTAAGTTTCTTTATGAATAAAACTTGGAGGTCATTCGTCTTGATAACACATAAATATTTCAGCTAAAAAAATCACACGTGCTTATTAGAAAAGGGGATGGAGGGTAAAAAAAGAATCAACCGTAGTTTTTTTTTTTTTTTTTNTTAGAAGTGAGGTTCATAGTACTTTAGGCATTAACAGTCATGGGGAAGAGAGTGCAGGAGTGGTAGAGATTTTTGTGATACTGGTGAGGTTTGAGGGCTACTTTACAGGGTTGTATTTAGTTTCTAAAATTCAGCAAGCTGTACACATATGATATAGAAACTTTTCTTTCAATATGGTTTTTTTTTGTCAAAAAAATTAAAAAGACAGTATTGGTGGTTTCAAAGTGCTCTGTTTTGGTTTCAGAATTCTGATGTAGTCATTTGATTAAACTGGTTGTTTAAGGATTGTGTTTGAGGAATTTTATCACTTTTTGTTAAACTATTAGTCCCACGGTGAAAATCTGATGTAAATGGAGGAGATATGTTCCAAGCGCTTCAGGAGTACTGAGAATGGAATGACTAATGTGCAGGAGTGGGAGCAGGAATTCGGGGAGAGCTTCGTGGAGAATACGATATTTAAGGAGAGCTTTGAGAAGAAGGAGTTGGAATAAGCAAGTGCCTTTTCTACTTTGTTCTTTGATATCATTACGTTTTAACTTTGGCTGCACATTAAAATAACCTGTGCAGCTTTAATAAATTGAAGCTAGAAATTCATCTTCAGGAATTCTGATTTAATTGATCTGCAGCTGGGAGCTGGGCATCCATAAGTTTTCATAGTTTTCAAGTCATTTTAATGTGCAACCAGGGTTGCGAATTACCGATTTAGGCAGACAGTGAGAAAGTCAGCCAAGGAGTAGAAAGGAGTGCAGGATGGTGGCAGGAAACTGTACGTGACTTAGCAAGACTTCATCACAGAGAGTTAGCAAGGCAGGTTAGGAAGGGTCTGAATGGAGAGCCAGTCTAAGGAGCATGGCTCTTCAGTAGGCAAAGGGGAGACAGTGGAGTATTGTAGGCTGACGGCTGAAAGGATCAGATTTTCAATGAGCTCTTTAGAAAGATCACACTGGCTGGAGTCTGAAGAATTAACTGGAAGGAACAAGACTGCTGGCAAGAAAATCAGACTTTAGCCTTCTTTATACTATTTTTTCTTTTTTTAACAGACAGGGGCTTGCTCTGCCACCCAAGCTGGAGTGTAGTGGCGCAATCCTAACTCACTGCACTCTCGAAATCTTGGGCTCCAAGGACCCTCTCAGCTCAGTCTCTGTAGTAGCTGGGACTGCAGGCAGCCAGCATGTTGCCTGGCTAGTTATTTATTTATTTATTTATTTTTTTAATAGAGATGGGCTATCGCTTTGTTGCCTAGGCTGGTCTCAAACTCGTGGCTTCAAGTGATTCTCCCACCTTGGCCTCCCAAAGTGTTGGGATTACAGGTGTGAGCCACTGCATCTGGCCTTTAATGCTATTTTACAAGTTTCTGGGTCCTTATCATTGTCCCTAGTTATAAATGCATTTCCTTTCCTTTGGTGAACATGCACGTCCCTCACCCAGGAATGCTCTCGCCTGCCCTTTGAGACTGCTTGCTTGTCTTCTAATCTTAGTTTAAACATCATCTTCTTTGGAAAACCTTTCTTACCCCTTCTAAGAAAAATTTTTCAACACAAAGAAATAAGACAAAACAGAGGTGACATCAATGGCATTATTTGTATCATTCACGGATTATTTACTTCTTTAAAAGACTGCACTTGTGTTAATTTTGTTATTTACTAGTTGATTAAAGCTTAGACACCGTGAAGTTACATGGTAACTGTGTAGTATAAATGATAACCCAAAATTATAATTTTATTGCTTTCTAGGACATTAATCAGTTTTGTATCTAACTAACAATCATATTCTAAATTCATCTTTTAGAGATGTCCACGAATTCCCAATTCTTCAAATGACCTTTGAGCCAGCTTTATCTCTTACTGGTTCCCTCATTAATGAGCTAAATAAGACTTTAACACCAATTCACATAATTATATGAGAATCCTGGTTTAGATTTTTGAAAATTTTACTTTGTCATCCTCTAAGATTGAGTTAGGTCTTCTTTCCCACAGACTGTTCAGCCCCATTATAGCTTGAACTTACTGCCTTCAGGCACCAGGGCCATTTTGACCACTCCGAACCCTCTTGACCCACCGTTGTTTCTCAGGGTGCCAGGTTGTAGAATCATGTATGTTTTAAAATTTAAAAAAAGCATTAAAATATCCACTTTTTTGAAGTCTAGGACAGTAACGTAAATATGCCTTATACTTCTTTCCCTGGATTTTATGAACACTAAAGGTGACAAGATTTCTCTTTAACTTTGCATAACCGTTTTCATCATTGATTAGAATTTTGTCAAGGGTAATGATTGTTTTAGTTGATGCTCAACTCTATAAATTTAACGTAAGAAGTGGCTTTCAAAAAATTTATGATAATTGACAAGTGCATTGTTAAACTCTCTACTGGTTAAGTTTCTTTATGAATAAAACTTGGAGGTCATTCGTCTTGATAACACATAAATATTTCAGCTAAAAAAATCACACGTGCTTATTAGAAAAGGGGATGGAGGGTAAAAAAAGAATCAACCGTAGTTTTTTTTTTTTTTTTTAACCTAAAGGAAACCATTGGTTAAAATTTAGATGTTATTTTGGTGATTTTTTTCTATGTGTAATTTTTCAAAAAATAGTTGTAATATTTCAGTTTTTTTCTATGTATAATTTTTCAAAAGTAGTTGAAATATTTCAAAATATTTCATTTTATTATTTATTTATTTTTTCTGAGATGGAGTCTCATTCTGTCACTCAAGCTGGAGTGGCGTGGCACGATCTTGGCTCACTGCAACCTTCGCCTCTCAGGTTCAAGTGATTCTCCTGCCTCAGCCTCCCAAGTGGCTGGGATTACAAGCATCCTCCACCACACCTGGCTAATTTTGTGTATTTTTTTTTTCGTGGAGCCAACCATGTTGGCTAGGCTGGTCTTGAACTCCTAACCTCAAGTGATCCACCCACCTTGGCCACCCAAAGTGCTGGGATTATAGGAGTGAGCCACAGCCTATATCATACATTTTAAAACTTAATTTTGCATTATGACCCTTTTCCATATTATTATACTCTTATAGATACATTTTTAAATAGCAAAATTCATAACCCTCAAGTGAATTAAACAAGATTCTTAATTATTGCTCTTTCTTGAATTTGGTTGATTTTAGTCACTTATAAAACCAGCATATTGTCATTCAAAAGCACAGTGAAAAATTCCTTCTGTGTATGAAATTCATTGTATGAAATATTTAATGGCTAAAGTGTAAATTCTGTGCCACTAATAAAAATTAGAAATTTTGGGTATCTTCTGCAATATTCCACTACTGTGATGTTCTTTTTATTATTCTGGGTGAGTAGATTGACTCCTTCCTTTCACATGGTGTCAGGCACTGCAGGGGTCAAGGAAGAGTTATAACCAATATAATTTAGAGTGAATGAAAGTTATGTCACATTTCCAGTCTTCTTTCTCCTATTCCGTGTGTTTCTTTATTCTTGAAATATTAATTCCCAGATTCATTATTATTCTTGTCTTAACTGTCACCAGGGTCAAGATTAGGGTCAGGCCAGAGAGGTGCCAAGGGTGCAAAATAAAGGAAGCACTCACTTTCAGGGTCGCACAAGTTCAGGGCCGATACCTCAGAGTGAGTGTCTCCTCAAATTTTGCTTACAAGGTATCTGGCTTTCCTCAACCTAGTCCTAGCCAATATCTACTCTATTCAGAGAGGTGACATTCCTGGAAAATAAGGCATGATGTTAGTTTGAACTTATCAGAAGTCATTATCCATCTGAATTCTACACTTTTGCTCCTCTAAATGTGGAGTATGGATCAGTAGTACTACCTGGGAGCTTGTTAGAAATACAAAATCTACAGCCTCATTCACAGATAAAACTGTATTTTAAGAAGATATTTTGGTGATGCTTGTACATATTATATTTTGAAAAGCATTGCTCTAGGGAATTGTCATTGTGACAGAGATTGCTGCCACAGGTCTTGGGTATTAGGGCATCACAGGTTTTTTTGGAAGGTAGTCATTGTGATGGGGGCAGATTCCAAAGAGTTTAGAATATTTGCACATTTTACTATAGGCTCATGTATGTTCTTCATGGAAACAAAAACTTCAGTTTGTAGGCTCCTTTTCAACATTAGGCACTCTTAGCTTTGGAAATGTCTCAATTTACCTAAGGCATTTTTTTTTTTTTTTTTCTGACTGTACTATTAGCTTCAGTAGTTGCATTGTTATTTCTCAAAATATGTTTTAGTTTTCTGTCTCCACATGTTTGGAAATAACTTACAAATCATGCTTATTTTTACATGTAATTGTAAGCTAAAATGAAGGTGGTTAGATTCCCTTCCACCACAAAGATGGATGCTGTGTTCTTTTCACAATTATGCATGAGAATACACACACACACACACACACACACACACACACACACACACACAGACACACACACACAATATAATTCCAGTTTTGTTATAAATACTAGGGAAAGACTCAGAGTCAAGGTAGAAAACCTGACTTAAATAAGGATGCAGAATTCCAAATGAGATTTAGCTAGTCCCGGTGTTAACAATTTTACCTTCCCACCGTTTTTGTTTCCACATTGATTTATAATGAAATAAAGAATGGTTTTAGTTATACTGTTAATCCTGTCTCCTGCAAAGTGAGTTATATTGGGTTGTTTCACCCGTTTTGTAGATGGCAGATAGGAAATTTCCTTTTCCTTGGATTATCTTGTATTTCAATTTTTTATAATGCAAATTCATTTATAATTACTTTTTTGGTGTTTTAAGTACCAGTGGAGTTAAGTTCCTGTCCCTGTGATGGCAGAGTAGTTTGTGTCAGACTAACTCTTCTAGAGATAACAATCATAGACTCTGCAAAATACATGAAAGGAAAAAAAACATTATTATTTGAAGACACTGGAGAGTTACCAAAGCGAGCAGAAACTGAAAGGAATTTATCCCTTGAAAGACAGGAAGTTTGCTGGGTGAGATTTACATTTTTATAATTGTTTTTGTTCCTGAGTGGATAATCCAATGTATGGAGTATTGTCTGGGACAGCTAGTACTCAAGGAGAAAGCTGCCATCTTACTGACTTGATGTATAAGGGTATAGAGTTTGGGACTGCAAGAGTGATTAGAAATTTAGAGAGGAAGTGTTATGAAGGAGAGAGTGCTAAATTCTGTGAATAAAGTCTCTCAAATCCTTGGCTGATATTTGATCTTGATATGCACAGAGGAGGCTTCATGGATTCCAGTAGAAAGCAACAGCGGAAAGGCTGAAGGAGCTGAAGAGACATTTGAACAGACTCCCACCAGAGAGGAGATAATTTAGAGTCCTGCTTATTTGGAAGGGCTTGATATGTGCCTTGGTGCCTTGGGCTTTCTACTGAAACCCCAAAACACTTTAGAAGTAAAGACAAAAAAAGTTCTAAGACTAGATGATTTTCCCTAGCATGAAGGCTAAATTAAGACATGCACTAACAAACTCCCCACATCTATGGAAGTTCTATTTTAAAAAGCCTCTTCAAAATCAAGTTGATCAACCAGTAATTAAACTGCATGCCAGAAAAAAAAATCAACACTCTTCAGAGTATATAACAGAATCAAGTGTCTCTTAAACGTATTATTCTCAATATCATATGCAATAAAAATGTTTATACGTGTGAACAAACAGGAATATATAACCTGTAGTCATGGGAAAAGGCAGATTACAGAAATAGATGGACTTGATATAAATGTTGAAATAAGTAGACAAGGACTTTAAAATAGCTTTATATGTTCAAAGACTTAAAGAAAAGGATGTTCATAATGAGAAAACAAATGGGGATTCTTAGGAGAGGAATGAAACCTACAAAAAAGAAGCAAATATAAATTCTAAAATAGAGAAGTGCAATAACTGAAAAGAAATATTCCATGGCTAGGCTTAACAGTAGATTGAAGACAGCAGAAGAAAGAGTCACTAAACTTGCATACAGATTAATAGAACTTATCCGTTTTGAAGAACACAGGGAAAAATTACGAAAAACAAGTGAATGGAGTCTTGGTGACCTATGGTGCAAAGACCAGATAGACTTCCACTTTATTATGTAAGATTCAACATCCCTAAATTTGAAGTTTTTCTTCTGTATTACAACGCACTGCATGTGCAAGCATATCACCTGGTCTTCTTTACATCACTATAGGGGAATTAGGTTTTAGGGAACAAGCACAAATGCTAATACTCTTGCTACTATTATTGTTGTAATTGTCCTTCATTTCTGATTTGCAGTCTTGTGTCTTCTGCCAGCATCAGCAAATTCGTGTCAGGTTAACTTATTAGCTTTCAAGTGAGGTAAATTCTCAGACCTCTCTTAATCTTTGTTAGTTCTCTGATCACAATGGAATTAAACTGGAATCAATAACAACAATATAATCAGAAAAATCCATGAATATTTGAAAATTAAAAAAAAAACACTTCTATATAACTCATGGGTTGAAGAAGTCACAAGCTAAATTAGAGAATGTGGTTAACTAATGAATGCATATCAAAATGTTTGGGGATAGAGATAAAGATTGTATGGAGGGAAATTGATAGCTCTGATATTAGCAAAGAAAAAATTATTTACAATCAATGAGCCCTGTTTAAGCGAAAAGAAGAGCAAATCAAAGCCAAAGTAATTAAAAGGAAGGAAATAAAAAGGTAACATTAGCAATCAATAAAATATAGAACAGAATAGCAAAGGGACGTAACAGGTATGATTAAATTAAGGGTCTTGCGATATGGAGATTATCCTGGATAATCTGAGTGGGTCTCGAATGTGACCATAGTTGTTCTTAAAAGTGAGAGGCAGAGGGATATTTGATGACAGAAGAGGAGAAGGAAGTGTGATAAGGAAAACAGATTGCTGTATGTGGCCAGAAGCAAGGAATGTCGGCACCCACCAGAAATTGGAAGAGGCAAGGAATAGATTCTCCCTTGAAGCCTCCAGAAAAAGCCAGCCATACTGACTTTGGATTTTAGACCTGCAAGACTCTTTTTGGACTTGTGGCTTCTAGAACTTAAGAGAGTAAATTTCTGTTATTTTAAACACTGTGATTGTGGCATTTGGTTATAATAGCAATGAAAAACTAATACAAACCTCCACCAAGACTGATTAAGAAAGAATGAATACATAAATTACCAGTATCATAATTAAAAGAGAGTATGTAAATGCAGATTTTATAGATAGTGAAAGAAGAGTAAAAGGATATTTGTGAAATAATTTATGCTTGTCAATTCCAGAACTAAGGCGAAATAGACAAATTCCTGGAAAAATAATAAGTACCAAACTGAGTTGAGAAAGAGAAATGGAAAAACTAAGTAGCCCTATACCTATTTTAGGAATTGAGATATTGAAAAAATTGAAATTCAACACCCTGTTATGATAAAATTTCTCAGGAACTTAGAATAGGAGGGAACTCGCTCAATTTGTGACAAGCCTTTAGGAAATATCTTACTTAACATCATACTTACATTTTGAAAGCTTCTCCCCAAAGACTTAGAAAAGACTAAGAAGTTTGCTGTGGGCACTTCTATTTAACATTGTTTTAGAAGCCCTGGCTTGCAAACATGCAAGAAGATGACAAATAAGAAAGGAAGGAATAAAACTGTCTATTTACAGGCAACAAGTTTTTACACAGAAATTCTAAGACACCTACACAATCACTGCTGGAACTGAAAAGTAAACTTATCAGGATTGCCAGATATTAAAAATATCAATAACATTTGTTTAAAGTTGTTGTAAACAATTAGAGAATGTGTTTTTTAAAATTAAAGTAGCACTAAAATATATGGGGAAAAATAAAACGGAACCTTACCTTATACCAGGAATAAACATTTATTCAATATAGATCATAGACAGAAATATAAAAGTTAAAATTATAAACTTTATAGAGAAACACACTGGAGAATATCTTCAGTATTAGTACCCATACAAGATTTTTAGAGTTCTACAAACCAGTAACCAAAAAAGAAAATAACAACGTTAAAAATTTCTGTTCATCAACAAACATCATAAGAAAATGAGGTCAAATGACAGACTGTCAATAAATATATTTTACAATGGACTTGTAATTGGTATTTATAAAATAATAATAAAGAGAAAATTCAATTAAAAATATTCAAAAGACTTGAACAGCAACTTTTTAACGGATGTATGAATGTTCAAATATTGGTCAAGATCAAGTCAACAGGAAAATGTAAATAAAACTATAGTGAGATATAAAATGATATGACATTTTATTTCCCATAGAATAGACACAATTTAAAATACCACCAAATGTTTGCAAGGATGTGGAGTAATTCGAACTCTAACCCTGGAGGATATATAAGAGGGTACAATCACTTTGTACAACTATTTGGCAACTTCTTGTAAAGGTAAACATATATCTGCCTAAGACACAGCAATTCCACTAATAAATATTTATGCAAGAGAAATGAATATTTGTCTCTAAAATTTGTCAATAAACATGCTATAGCAACTTTATTCATAATATACAAGTTATGGCATAGTCATACAGTAGTATGTTACTCAGCAATATAAAAAACTACTAGTGCATACAACATAATAGATTTATTTATATATTTAGATTCCATTTATATGAAATTCCCAGCCCCGCCTGGTAAATCTATTCCATGGTGATCAGAATCAGAACAGTTTTACCTATGTGGGATATAGATTGACTGGATGGGGGCACAAGAACACCTTTGGGAAAGGGGAATAATTAATATCCTGATTTGGGTGGTCTTATTTGGGTATATATATTTCTCTAGACTCATTGAATTGCACATTCAAGATATGTGCATTTCACTCTATGCAAATTTTATTTTAATTTAAAAAAATGGGAAAATTGAACACTTTAATAAAATATTTTCTTTAAAATTTAAATTTTGTTATT
>NW_016814921.1:2252323-2268877 GCF_001698545.2 Rhinopithecus bieti
CATTGAATTGCACATTCAAGATATGTGCATTTCACTCTATGCAAATTTTATTTTAATTTAAAAAAATGGGAAAATTGAACACTTTAATAAAATATTTTCTTTAAAATTTAAATTTTGTTATTACTTTCCGTTAAAAATACATCAAGTCCTAAATGAACATTTTGTCTTTATGCCACACTGTCAAACTGAGAAAGTATGCTTAAATTTTTTTTTTTAAATTTCCATAGGTTACTGGGAGAACAGGTGGTGTTTGGTTACATGAGTAAATTCCTTAGTGGTGATACGGGAGTGAGATTTTTGGTGCACCCATCACCCGAACAGTATACACTGCACTTGATCTGTAGTCTTTAATCCCTCACCCCCTTCCCACCCTTTCCCCATGAGTCCCCAAAGTCCACTGTGTTATTCTTATGCCTTTGCATCTTCATAGCTTAGCTTCCATTTATGAGTGAGAACAGAGAATGTTTGTTTTTCCATTCCTGAGTTACTTCACTTAGAATAATAGTGTTCAGTCTCATCCAGGTTGCTGCAAATGCCATTAATTCATTCATTTTTATGACTGAGTAGTATTCCATTGTGTGTGTATATATACACACACACATACCACAGTTTCTTCATCCACTCGTTGATTGATGGGCATTTGGGTTGGTTCCATGTTTTTGCAATTGTGAATTGTGCTGCTGTAAATATGCATGTGAAAATATTTTTCCTTTTTTTTGTATAATGACTTCTTTTCTTCTGGATAGATAGTCAGTAGTGGGATTGCTGGATCAAATGGTAGTTCTACTTTTAGTTTTTAAGGTATCTCCACACTGTTTTCCATAATGGTTATACTAGTTTACATTCCCACCAGCAGTGTAGTAGTGTTTCCTGATCACTGCATCCATGCCAATATCTACTATTTATTGATTTTGGCCATTCTTGCAGGAGTAAGGTGATATCACATTGTGGTTTTGATTTGCATTTCCCTGATTACTAGTGATGTTGAACATTTTTTCATATGCTTGTTGACCATTTGTATATCTTCTTTTGAGAATTGTCTGTTCATGTCTATGATTTCTTTCAGCAGTGTTTTGTAGTTTTCCTTGTAGAGGTCTTTCACCTCCTTGGTTAGGTATATTTCTAAGGTTTTTTGTTTGTTTGTGTGTTTGTTTTTTGTACGTTTTTGTTTTTGATGGGATTGTTGTTCTTTTGTTGTATTTTGTTTTTTTCTTGCTGATTTGTTTGAATAACTTGTAGATTCTGGATATTAGTTCTTTGTCAGATTGTGAAGATTTTCTCCCGCTCTGTGGGTTGTCTGTTTACTCTGCTGATAGTTCTTTTGCCATGCAAAAACTCTTTAGTTTGATTAAGTCCCAGGTATTTATCTTTGTTTTTATTGCATTTGCTTTTGGGTTCTTGGTCATGAAATCCTTGCCTAAGTCAATGTCTAGAAGAGTTTTCCAGTGTTATCTTCTAGAATTTTATAGTTTCAGATCTTAGATTTAAGTCCTTAATCCATCTTGAGTTGATTTTTATATAAGGTGAGAGATGAGGATCCAGTTTCATCCTCCTACATGTGGCTAACCAATTATCCCAGCACCATTTGTTGAAAAGGGTGTGCTTTCCTCACCTTATGTTTTTGTTTGCTTTGTCAAAGATCAGTTGGCTCTAAGTATTTGGCTTTATTTCTAGGTTCTCTATTCTGTTCCATTGGTCTATGTGCCTATTTTTATACCAGTCCCACGTTGTTTTGGTGACTATGGCCTTTGAAATCAGGTAATGTTATGCCTCCAGATTTATTGTTTTTGCTTAGTCTTGCTTTGGCTATGTGGACTCTTTTTTGGTTCCATATAAATTTTAGAATTGTTTTTTCTAGTTATTTGAAGAATGATTGTGGTATTTTGGTGGGAATTGCATTTAATATGTAGATTGTAGATTGCTTTTGTCAGTATGGTCATTTTCACAATAATGATTCTACCCATTCATGAGCATGGGATGTGTTTCCATCTTTTGTGTGGTCTACGATTTCTTTCAGCAGTGTCTTGTAGTTTTCTTTGTAGAGGTCTTTCACCTCCTTGATTAGGTATACTCCTAAGTATTTTTGTTTGTTTGTTTTTGCAGCTATTATAAATGGGGTTGAGTTCTTGATTTTATTCTCAGCTTACTTGCTGTTGGTGTATAGAAGAGCTACCATTTTGTGTACATTGATTTTGTATCTGGAAACTTTACTGAATTCTTTTATCAGTTTTAGGAGGTTTCTGGAAGAGTCTTTAAGGTTTTCTAGGTAAACTATCATATCATCAGCAAACAGCAGCAGTTTGACTTCCTCTTTACCAATTTGGATGCCCTTTATTTCTTTCTCTTGTCTGATTGCTCTGGCAGGACTTCCAGTACTATGTTGAATAGGAGTGGTGAGAGTGGGCATCCTTGTCTTGTTCCAGTTCTCAGAGGCAATGCTTTCAACTTTTCTCCATTGAGTATTATGTTGGCTGTGGGTTTGTCATAGATGGCTTTTATTACATTGAGGTATATCCCTTGTATGCTGATTTTGCTGAGAGTTTTAATCATAAACATCTCAGGTTCCCAGGCTAATTGTAGAATGCTAGTTCATTGAGTAGAGTACAAGTTCAGTGTAAAAAGATGTGGGATATAATGTTTAGGAGAAGGCAAGAATAAAAGCAATCAAATTCAATTATAAGAAGGATTTTTTTTCTAACTGGTATTGAGATAAAAAAAAACCTTATCTCCTTGTGCTTTACTAACTTTCTAGGGTAGTCTGGATCAGCCTGTATATTGCTGGATCATTTTTCACAAGTTTTAACATTTTTTCAGCTGGTACAGTCTCATCTCAAAAATCAGTGCCAAACCACTACTTATTTCAGAAGTACAATATGATGATGAGAATAAAATAAAACCAAAACTTTTATGAAATCCTGGGGTTAATTTTAAAAGGTGGTAAACTGGGATAATAATAAGTGATTCTTTACTTTTATTTAAGGAGGAATTTGAGTAATTAGCCCAGCTGAGATTTTATATTTGTCAGGAAAAGACTGATTGACAGACTGTCTTGGTAACTTCAGGACCTGGAACTTTTAAAGAAAATAATGGTGTCTTATTCTCTATAAACTTTAGGATACTCTGAGAATCTTTGTAAAAGTCTGTTTTCATGTGGCCTTATGTGGAGAATAGACATGATTGTTATGATAAATATTACGTGAATGGATTGATTTGAGCAGTCCTAATTTTATTTTATTTATTTTATTTTATTTTAAATTTAATTTCATTTTACTTTGAGTTCTGGGAAACATGTGCAGGAGGTGCTGGTTTGTTACAGAGGTAAATGTGTGCCATGGTGGTCTGCTGCACCTGTCACCCCATCATCTAGATATTAAGCCCCACATATATTAGCTATTTATCCTGATATTCTCTCTCCCCTGCCCCCTGACAAGCCCCAGTGTGTGTTGTTCCCCTCCCTGTGTCCATGTGTTCTCATTGTTCAGCTCCCACTTATAAGTGAGAACATACAGTGTTTAGTTTTCTGTTCCTGTTTTAGTTTGCTGAGGATAATGGCTTCCAGCTCCATCCATTTTCCTGCAAAGGACACGATCGTGTTCCTTTTTATGGCAAGCAGTCCTAATTTTATAATGATCATTTTTATTATCAGTTTTTTTTTCAAATCATCTCTTTGCATGCAAAGAGATGGTAATATATTTATAGACTCTTATGTGGCACATATATACCATGGAATACTACACAGCCATAAAAAGACATATCCTTTGCAGCAACATGGATGGAACTGGAAGTCATCATCCTAAGCGAACTAACACAGGGACAGAAAACTAAACACCACATGTTCTCACTTATAAGTGGAAGCTAAACATTGAGTACACATGGACACAAAGAAGGGAACAACAGACACCTGGGCCTACTTGAGGGCAGAGGGTGGGAGGAGGGTGAGGACTGGAAAATGACCTATTGGGTACTGCGCTTATTACCTGGGTGATGAAATAATCTGCACACCAAACCCTCATGACACACAATTTGCCTGTAAAACAAACCTGCACAGGTAACCCTGAAGCTAAAATAAAAGTTAAAAAAAATATAGAATTTTAAAAAAGGAAAGATTCCTCAAGTATTATTGATTCAAATTCTCCAGTTTTACATTTGACTGAGGGAGGTGAAGTTACTTGCTCAGGATTATATGGTTTAGGGGTTACAGAAAATGTAAACAATTACTTAGTCATATTTGTTTTAAATGTATGCAACTGAAAAGTGTGGTTACTTCACTGACTCACCAGAACAATTGTGACTGCATAAACTGTAATCTCCTTTCTTGTTCTAAGGTTATAAATTGGAAAGCTATAAAGGGAAAAGAATTTGAATATGATATTTGTGTTTCTATCTGTATTTTGGAAAGGACACATCAGCAGTGAGTTGAAGAAAGAGTACTTCTGCACCGAGGGTCTTGGAAGATGGCCCGAGGAAAGACAAAGAACAAGAAAAAGAGTTAGAATAAGGATTGCAAAGCATTGCTCACTAGAGATAAGAATCATTTTAAGCATGTAGGTTTTCATAACTAAACTCCATGGTAGATTTCTTCTGAATGCAGTGACAATGCTCTCCTTGTGCTTGCATATTTGCATATGAGAAGTTTGTGATATGAGATGATTTTTTAAAATCAAGAATGGTAAATGAGAATGTGAAAATCACCTATATTTGCTTGCTTACAGGTGTCTGTGGAGATCATGCAATTAATACTACCTTCACAGTTTTATATAGTTATGACAAAAAGCCTCTAAAAATAGAACAGCAAACATTGGCTCTTTTACTGGTCATGAATCCGGGTGTAATGGATGTTAAGAAAGGGTGTTACAATGGATCAACTCGGGATAAGAAATACTAACAGTACAGCACGTTTTGAATTCAAGATGAAAAGTAGAGAAGAAAACTTCACTATTGAACCATAGAATGTTATACAGTTTTAAATAACTTTAAAGATAATCTTGGCAGGGCGAGGTGGCTCACACCTGTAATCCCAGCACTTTGGGAGGCCAAGGCAGGCAGATCACTTGAGGTCAGGAGTTCGAGACCAGCCTGGCCAACATGGTGAAACCCCATTTCTACTAAAAATACAAAAGTAGCCAGGCATGGCAGCGGGTGCCTGTAGTCCCAGCTACTAGGGAGGCTGGGGCAGGAGAATCACTTGAACTCTGAGGCGGAGGTTGCAGTGTGCCGAGATCATGCCACTGCACTCCAGTCTGGGTGACAGAGAGAGACCATGTCTCAAAATAATAACAATAATAATAATATTAACTCCTCATTCCAAAGATTTGAAAACTCAGGCCCAGAGACAAGAAAAGACTTGCCCAAAGTCATATAGTGACAGAACATAGATGAAAAGCCAGATCTTTTGACTTCTATCCAGATTTCCTCTTGATAATATCACACTTGGTGCACATTCCACAGCCATCATCAGGCACTGTTTTTGTGCTAGGTACTGTGTCATGCACTAGGGATATCCTGCTTTCTACGGGTACTTAGAGAAGTCATATTGACAATTACAACAGCAGGCAATGGGTATCGAAATAAGCAGAATATTAAGGCAGTGCACATTCAACTCAGCCAAGAGAGTTTGAGAAATTTCGCAGAAGTATTGACATATGTGATGAGTCTTCATGTTAAACAGGCAAGAGATGAGAAAGAGAAAGGAGAGCATTTTAGAAAAAGGAACAGCATGGCCATGGGTGGGCAAAACTCCACTCTCTCGCTCAAATTTACTGTCATTTTGCTTTCCAACATTAACCTCATTTCATTATTCTTCTTGGTTCCATGCATAGACACTCATAATCACCTCATAGATGCTTTGCTTTGAAGTGGTTTTGGGCATCACTGAGTGATACTGAACACTTTTTTTCCACTTGGATGTGTTTTGTTACTTGCTTTCTGGCTCTAAGCACCTGCTGCCCATCCCAGCATTAGGCTCAAGTGATCTGCCCACATTGGCCTCCCAAAGTGCTGGGATTACAGGCGTGAGCCACCACATCTGGACTGAAGTTTTTTTGTTTTCTTTTTTAATGAGTAAATGCCAGCTAAGAATTTGTCTTTGAGAGGCACTAAGTGCCAGCTAAGAATTTGTCTTTGAGAGACACTAAACCTACAAAGCTGTTTGGAATCTTTTTCTTGTATGTAGGTTGTTAGAATTGCTTCCCGAACTTGTAAGTAAAGACACAGGATGGTTGATCGCTACAAGGGTAATTTATTTTTTTGTCTAAGGTGAACTTGGGTATTGACTCAGGATTTTTTTTTTTTTTTTTTTGAGATGGAGTCTTGCTCTGTCACCCAGGCTGGAGTGCAGTGGTGCGATCTTGGCTCACTGCAACCTCCGCCTACTGGGTTCAAGTGATTCTCCTGCCTCAGCCTCCCGAGTAGCTGGGATTACAGGGGTGTACCACCGCATCTGGCTAATTTTTGTGTTTTTTTTTAGTAGGACAGGGTTTCACCATGTTGGCCAGGCTGGTCTCGAACTCCTGACCTCAGGTGATCTGTCCACCTCAGCCTCTCAAAGTGTTGGGATTACAGGCATGAGCCACTGTGCCCAGCCTTGACTCAGATTCTTATTGCTTAGTTTAATCTCTACTTTTTTGTTCTATCTATATGCTTTTAAATTTTTAAGTCTCTATTTAGAAAAGTTTAGTGCATGTTTTATAGGAATCATTTTCATTTGGAAGAATAGTTTTAAGAATAAAATACTGGGCTTCTGTAGTTGTTCTGATGTAATTTTTATTATGTTGTTAATGGTAAAAGAACAAGGACAACTGAAGTCTTTCTAATGATAATATTAATACAGTTTTCCTTTACAGACAAATTTTAAAAGTGAACGATTTATCTCAGATAATTTTTAGTTCTATGGGCACCCGCATCGCTGAAAACAAAGCTAAAACGAAAAAATCCCATAAGCACAAAGCCAACTTTGAAAGTGAGAACCTACTGAGCTTCAACCAAACCCACTGACAATGTACTGCAGGTGGATACCACATGGGAGGATGAAAAAATGTGATCGTGAGGGTCATGTTGACAGTTCCATATCCATAATCTATTCTTAAATTTGATCTATGCATCTGGTATATATTTATGCATGTATTTGTGCTGTAGGAGCTTAGAGTTCTTTAAGTAGGTCAGGGGTATTTGTGCCATGAAACCTCCTGCTGGGAAGAGATGGTGACTGGTGTGAGTGGGCTGGCAAATGCCAGTGGCCTTGGATTACACGGGGCCCTATTAGAGTAGGTTTTGAGGTTGTTTGGGGATCTCCGCCTCTGAGAAGAGGATTAGTAGGAACTATACTTCAAAGAGGACCAGGAATGCACCATTTCCTATAACCTGTAAGAGCCAAGGAAAATTCTGCTGTTGCAGATTCAGTTCAGGACAAGAGTTGAAAACCACAGTTAGTACCAAGCCAATGATCCTCTGCTACTATTGCTTATAATATGCTAAGAATAAATAATTTGATAATGGAAGATTAGGAGACACATAAAATGGATACCTACATGGCTTACAGTGTAGATGAAGGTCTGTTTAAGGGCACATGATCACCTTTTTGAGCACATTTCAGGTTGGTGTCTTATTCTGTTTAAATTACCTTTCAACAAATGTAGCATCTTATTAACTTCTGAAAGCATGATTAACATAGATATCTATCCAAGTTATCATCTTTCTGAATGATGAAATAGCCCCTTAGGGAGAGCTACTATATTTCTTATATTTTCTAGTAGAAGGTATGGTTTAGAGTCTTAGGAGGCATGGCTTGGTCTTAGAAAGTGTGACCCAAAGTAAGAGTTCATAGTGGTTCTTCAACTCAGATTGGACTACTGTCTGAATGTCAAGAAGTAGTTGATTGGATAGTTTCAACAGCTTCAACGTTCCTTTCTTTATGTTGAGTCCTTTCACCATCCTGCTGACATCATCTGGTTACACTGACAGGAGTCTGCTTTGTGTTAAAACATATCATGTGTCATTTTTCTTAATTTCTTTCTTTCTTCTCCCTTCCTTCTTTCGTTCCTCCATTCCTTTCTTCATTCCTTTGTTCCTACCTTCTTTCCCTCTGATAAGCTTTCTAAAGTTGTAATTTTGCGGTTTTTAAAAATGCCATTTGTTACTCAGTCAGATCTGCCATTTGATAAATGTTCAATCTTGGGCCACTTACTAACCATTTTGTGCCTCAGTTTTGTCATCTAAAACATTGGAAAAATAAATGCCTTGTAACGTTGTTCTGGGTATTAAAGGAGCTAATATAGGGAAAACTTTTAGAACAGTACCTCACATGCGTCAAGTGCTGAATAGGTGTCAGCTCTCATTTCTCCTCATATTGAACAGAGATGAGCAATTGAAAATCTGTGTTGGAATTTTGTGTCAACAATTTTATTATTCTTCTACCATTTCACCAGTGTTTTGGTTTTACTACCTTTGAACACACAGGCTCAAGAGCAGATATAATCTCAAGCCATTAAAGACATGTATTAGCCATCTGTTATCCATATTATATAACCAAGGGGTTCTAAACTGTGGCCTGGTTTAGAAGCGGGGTGGTGAGTATGACCTCCCAGTAGATGTGTTCCCCTGGCTTTACACATGCATGGGGGCATTCAGGGCTATTTCCAGATAAAATTTACATCTATGTGCCCAATGGTCCCAGGTGGACATATGGAGATGAATGTGTTGTAGGAGTCTCCTGGTTTCTGGGAGCTTGAAAGCTCCCTGTTAGAAGGGACAGATGATTCGTTCCATCCCACGTTATGGAATGTGAGCCTCAGCCAGACCTAAAGGAATAGCAGTGCTCTGTGAGCACCACCATTATCAAGCTGTGGAGTGACGTTGGGAGTGGAGGGCATGCACCTGACATAGTGAGAGAAACTTAACACCCCTGGCGTAATCCTGGAGGTAACGGCGCTTCCAGAGTCACGTAGTCCCTAAAATGACACTAGAGGGCGCAGTATGGGCATAGCTGTGAATTGCGCTCTGGATTTGAGTGACTTAGCCAATCCAAGGCTGGGCTCCATAGCTCTTTGAGGAGGTGAAAGAACTGAAGAAAAGCAAGAGGGACTGGGGAATCTAGAAAGGAGCGTTCTTTGAGAGAAATAATAGTGATGATGGCTACCATTTATTGAGCACTTCTTAAAGCTATGATTTAAGTACATTGTCTCATTTGGTCCTCTCGATTATTCAGTGCCAGGCTATACTGTCTTCATACAACAGAGGAGGAGGCCCGGCACGATGGCTAACACCTGTAATCCCAGCACTTTGAGAGGCCGAGGTGGGCGGATCACGAGGTCAGGAGTTCAAGACCAGCCTGGCCAACATAGTGAAACCCCATCTTTACTAGAAATACAATAAAAATTAGCCGGGCATGGTGGCAGGAGCCTGTAGTCTCAGCTATTTGGGAGGCTGATGCAGGAGAATTGCTTGAACCCGGGAGGTGAAGGTTGCAGTGAGCTGAGATCACGCCACTGCACTCTAGCCTGGGTGACAGAGTGAGACTCTGTCTCAAAACAACAACAACAACAACAAAACAAAAACAAAAAACTGAGGAGGAAATGGAGGCTTAGAGGACCTCACCCAAGGTCACACAGCCTTTCAGTGGAGGAGCTGATGTTTAATCCAGAGCTATCTGAATTCAAAGACTTTATCTGTATTCTTAAATCTTAACCCTAATATTCTCAGTGAGGAAGGACTGAGGTTATCTCTGAAAAAGAGCAACAAATAACAGTTTCAGGGCTTCTGAGGTGGGTTTCAAAAGTCTCACAACTCTGAAGTGTATTTCAGACCTCCTGTTCTTGGTGATTTGAGCAAAAGGTTTATTGCAAATTATTATCCAGAAACTATGTTTGTAGACTGAGAAATGGGTTTCTGTGAAATAGCATTCATCTAGAAAAGAGGTCTTTTCTGCAAGAAAGAAGTTAAAACAAAAACCTGGGGAAATTTGACTCTCTGATTTTTTTATCACTGAGTTTTCATAGATTCTGGTAGTATTGGATATGTATATGTTGGTGAATACAGTTCCAGATTGCGATAATAGAAGTTGTATCATACATGTTCACCTGAGAGCCGTTGCTTGACAGAGGCATCTCCAGGTCTGAGATCTTAGGGGAGAGGCCTTCACCAGTGTCTGTGAGAGTTGCCATGGTTGAGAACACCAGAATTCTCTCATTGTACTGCTTGCCTGCCATGAAGCCTCTGGAGGGATATGGTGGCTGAAACAAGGCATGAGGCATGGATACAGATTTCCTGGCTCAAATTCTGGTGCAGATAACATTGTTATAGTACACAGATTTATAATGCCCTTTTGGCCAAGTTTTCATAGAGATCATTTTCATTTTTTACTGATACCATTAAGCTCAGTTAAGACTTGGCAACCTTTCTCATCCTCGTCTCCCTCAATATTCAGTAACAATGGTAAGCTACAACAACCTAAAATATTAAGTAAGACTCTACAAATGACATAAACAGAATCTTCACAAAGCAAAAATAAAATTTGTTTTCTTAACAGATAAGCAGTGATTAAAAAAATGAATAATATTCAGTGCCAGTAAGGGTATGGGGAAATGGGCACTAGAGTTGTAAAATCAACACCTTTTGGAAGAGTGCTTTTTGTGAGAGGAGCTTTTGGTATTAGCTAGTTAGGAAATTAAAATCTAAGGTTTCGCTGTAGCGGCTGCAGTTATTCCACTTCCAGAAATTAACCTTTATTTTCTCCTTTACTTGTTCCTGATTTTAACGAATACTTTTAATGTTTCACCATTAAATAACTTTGTTGAAAGTTCCTTTTCTTCTTCTTTTTTTTTTTTTTTTAGCGATACTCATCATCTCTTTAAGGAAATATCTTTCCTTGTGTTAGTTTTTATTATGAATCAGATTTGAATTTTATTGTTGCTTTTCTCTTTCTATGGAAATGATCAACCTTTTCTTCCTTAAATTTGTTAAAGTAATTCATTTTATTGATAGAATTTCTAGTGAAAATCATTCTAGCAGTTTTGGGGTACACTAAATTTGGTATAGCATATTATTTTTATTAATTTCTGGATTTGGCTTGTTTAATATTGGATTCAGCATTTTGCATTATGAACAGTGTTCATATCTGTGATTAGCTTGCAATGTTCCTTACTTACACTGCCCTTCTTTAGTTTTGGTATCAAAATGAGATGAAAACTTTTGTCCTTTGAAAGAGTGTGTATAAAATTTGAATAATCTGTTTCTTGAATTTTTTGGTAGAATTTACCTGTAAAATTATCTGATCCCAGTGATTTTATTTTCCTCATGATAATTTTTTACTTATTGTTTTGCTCAATTTCTTTAATGTTATAGGACTATTTAAATTTTCTCTTTTTACATCAGACAATTTTTGTATAGATTTTTTTAAAATAAAATTATCCAGTTTTTCCAAATGATAGGCTTTTCTTGGTATTCTCTCTTTAGTTTCTATTATATATGTAGTAATGTCATGCACTTCTCATTCTTAATGTTGTATATTTGTGGTTCTCTCTATCTCTCTTTTATCTTTTTCATTATTACCAAATACATTTCAAGGCTGCCCCTAATATTTGTGGGGCAAAAGTATGAATGGAAGTTCATGTAGTATATGTCTAAATACTTAAAAATTACAAGCCAAACTCATAAAAGCTTAAGTAAAATCTCTTTTTTCCTTCTACTTTGACAAATATACTTTATAATGACTGGGAAAGATTATTTGAATTTAAAATTCTTGGAATCCTTGAAGTTCCATTCAGGAAAGTGGAAGCACAGGGACATCTGGCCCCTGGCCTATAGCCTATTCTTGTTCTCCTTCTCTTCCAGTCCCAACTCTCTTCCACACCATGATAGGCATCACACCATGCCGGTGAACTTACTAACCTGTGCTTCAAACTCCATTCTCACTCTGCAGATATATCCTTCTTGACTATTTCTCAGGAGGGCCAAGCCTTGGGTCCATTAGTTGGGAATCCCAGGGAACTGAGTTGAGTTGTGGCCTAGTTTAGAAGGGGTCTGGTGAGTATCAGCTTGTAATTTATTTAATCTCTGTTCTATCACTAATCTGTAAACTCTAGAAGGCTAGGGACTTTGTTGCTTTCCTTACTATTCTATCCCAAGTACATTGTACATTGCAGGGATTGGGGAGATGCAAAAATAGAGTTGTTTAGTAAATGAATGAATGAATGAGTAGGCAAGAATGACTCTTAGATTTCTAGCTGGAGACTCTGGGTAAATGCTGTGCCATTCACTACGTAGAAAATGTAGGATGATTGTAGCCTTATGAGGGATGGAGAGCTGAATATCTTAAGTTTGAAGAGTTTGTGTTCATGTGGGTGCAATTTTTGGCAGGCGTTGCACAAAGGGAACTGAAACTTATGAGAAAGATCTAAGCTGAAGACGTTGCTCTAACACATACTGTTAAGTAGGTGTAGCTAAAGTTTTGAGAGTAAGGAACAGCAGATGTGATGAGAGAGAGAGAGAGAGTGCCTGGATAGGAACCTTGGGGATAATCAACATTTAAAAGGCAGACAAGAGGAGCCTTGAAGAAAACTTTGAAGGTGCTTCCTGAGGGGTAGAGGAAAAGTGATACTACCAAGACAGAAGACAGCAAGGGAATCAAAAACTGCTAAGAAGTCTATTGAGATGTGTTCATTAGATTTGTCAACTCACATCTTGGCAAAAAACAAATTTAATTATTTGAGCAAAAGCCAAATTTTCCTGAGTTGAGAAAGTTAGGGAGAGGAAATGGTGAGTGTAGATAGCTTTTTTCTGGACACTCCTCTGTGAAATTACAGGGACTGTGAATGTGGTACTATGAGGATATATATGTTGAAGGCAGAGTACTTGTTGAAGATTTTACAGCTAAATTATGAATCAACTACCCCTGCTAAAGAGAGATTATGAAGTGAGGTTGAGTACTACTTCCAGTGTAAGACTTCGTGGTTTACAAAGAACTTGGGAATGATTCTGAGGAGAATCACACAGATGGTGATATGATCATAAAATAAGACCTTGGAGATATTAAGTCGGATGACTACCTTCAGCTATGAGGGACACAGCTTCTCAGAAGACAGTGACTATAATATGCTTGATGTCCCCAAAGGGGACAACATGGAAAAGGACTTCAGTTGTACCAGGAGGAATTTAATTTAGAAAGCAAGATTTCCTGACATTGTGATTGAATGTTTAAACAGGTTACAAAAGTTATTATGAAATCTCAGAGGTCTCTAAAATGTAACATTAACAGTTTTGAAATAAGACCTTGAAGAACAAATGTTGATGATTTTGATTAATCCTTTTTGAGAGAGAATATTTGGTCAATGGCTCTGGTAGCTAAGGGACTGGCAATGCAACTCCCTACAGCTGCACGGTCAGTCTCTTGCCAGCTACATTGAGCTAATTTGACACAAAGTGGTTATTTGTAAGCCCTAGAGAGCCTTTCCACATCTCAAACCCTGGAGCTGCTCACAATACTTCCTGTGGGCTTCAAGTTTAGACCAAAATAAACTTGAAAAATCCATCTGGTGTGGGCTGATTCTAGAATTCTGGAATGTAAGATAATTTGGACAAAGGCTGAAGCCAAGTGGAACTCTCAGAGCACTGTATATCCTTGTAAAGGTTGGAGGCTTATAATCCTATTTATTTTTCTCTTAAATTGAACTGAATGGATGAATAGCTCAGTGTAGATGGTTTATATACTGTTAACCATCTTGCAGCATTGAGAACCTCTGCTTACTCTTAGCTCGAATTGTATTTTCTGGTGGAAAAAGAATCTAAATCAACCATGCTATTTTCATTCAAACACCCATTGATTCTCTTAAAAATGTACCTTTGTGTTAGAAACATTTTGTTACTTTTTTAAATGAACGATTTTATGAAATGTCTTTACAAGATCATTTGTATCATATTTAAAGCTTTCATTGGTTTATACTTCTTGCATCTATAAAGATGTGTGTGAAAATGTAGATATTATTAAACTTAAATACCTATAAAACAGAAAAGAGAGAGGGAATTTTAGTTAATATGAACTTTGGTTCATGATGGTCCCTAAGTTTAAAATTGTGGTAAGTTTAGAAGGGTGTTGATTTTTCTTTTACCTAATATAAACTGTGATTTAATCAGTAATAAACAGGATAAGTAGCTATTTCCATGGCTAATTTTGTTTGTATGTTTATCTTTGTATATGTTTTCTATTACATCTCCCATTTTAGATCGACTTCGTGTTTAAATTCGTTACCTTAGCACTTCTTAGTGACAATACACCAGTCATAGGCAGGGTAGAGATATTGGTTGCTGCTGAATTTAATGATGAGTTATTCTTCTAGATTCATTAATTCATGGCATATTCACTCAACTCATTCATTCTATCATTTATTTATTTACGTGGCCGCTCTGTGCAACAAATCATGTTAAGGACAGTGGATAAGTAAAAAATGTCCCTTGTTGATATAGTTTGGATATTTGCCCCCACCCAAATCTCATGTTGAGTTGTAAGCCCCAATACTGGAGTTGGGGACTGGTGGAAGGTGTTTGGATCATGGGGGCAAATCCCTCATGGCTTGCTGCTGTCTTTGGAATAGTGAGTTCTTGCAAGATCTGCTCATTTAAAAGTATGTGGCACCCCCAACCCAATCTCTCTCTCGCTTGTTCCTGTTCTCACTATGTGCCTGATTCCCCTTTGCCTTCTGCATAATTGTAAGCTTCCTGTGGCCTCCCTAGAAGCCGAGCACATGCTAGTACCATGCTTCCTCTAAAGCCTGCAGAACCATAAGCCAACTTAATCTCTTTTCTTTATAAATTATCCAGTCTCAGGAACTTTTTATAGCAATGCAAGAACAGCCTAATACACCTGCATCCCAGAAGCTTGCAACTGGTGAAAGGGGAACAGGTATATGAAAAAAATGAGGGCAATTATATGAGTTAAAACTCTTTGAGTTGCATGTGACTGAGACCCAACTTCAACTATTTTAAGAAAAGTAGGAAATTTATTGGCTCATAGAATCCAGTGATGTTCTGGACAAAGCAAGCATTAAAAGAGAGGGATGCGCCAAGTTTTATGGACAACCAGCAACAATAATTTCTCTTAGGCCTAACTTTCTTTCTTTTACCTCTGTATTTCTCCTAGAATGACACCTTTTTTGTCCCTCACTACAGATAGGATTTATTGTCTGTGGTGGTAAACTCACTACTGCAAAGCATTGACTACCAAGCATAGGCTTTCCACAAGGGAGAGGAACCAACTCATGTCATGTTAGAAGCTTTGGTTTAAAAAATTCTTTTTTAAAATTATACTTTAAGTGCTAGGATACATGTGCAGAATGTGCAGATTTGTTGCATAGGTATACATGTGCCATGGTGGTTTGCTGTACCCATCAATCCGTCATCTAGGTTTTAAGCCCTGCATACATTAGGTATTTGTCCTAATGCTCTCATTCTCCTTGTCCCCCACCCCCCAACAGACCCCGATGTGTGATGTTCCCCTCCCTGTGTCCATGTGTTCTCGTTGTTCAACTCCCACTTATGAGTGAGAACATGTGGTGTTTAGTTTTCTGTTCCTGTGTCAGTTTGCTGAGAATAATGGTTTCCAGCTCCATCCGTGTCCCTGCAAAGGACATGAACTCGTTCTTTTTTATGGCTGCATAGTATTTCATGGTGTATATGTGCCACATTTGCTTTATCCAGTCTGTCATTGATGGACACTTGGTTGGTTCCAAGTCTTTGCTATTGTGAATAGTGCTGCAATAAACATACGTGTGCATGTGTCTTTACAGTAAAATGATATATAATCCTTTGGGTATATACCCAGTAATGGGATTGCTGGGTCAAATGGTATATCTGGTTCTAGATCCTTGAGGAATCGCCCTACTATCTTCCACAATGGTTGAACTAATTTACACTCTCACCAACAGTGTAAAAGCGTTCCTATTTCTTCACAGCATCACCAGCATCTGTTTTTTCCTGACTTTTTAATGATCGCCATTCTAACTGGTGTGAGATGGTATCCCAGTTTGGTTTTGATTTGCATTTCTCTAATGACTAGTGATGACGAGCTTTTTCTCATATGTTGTTGGCCACATGAATGTCTTCTTTTGAGAAGTTTCTGTTCATATCCTTCACCCACTTTTTGATGGGGTTATTTGTTTTGTCTTGTAAATTTGTTTAAGTTTCTTGTAGATTCTGGATATTAGCCCTTTGTCAGATGGGTGGATTGCAAACATTTTCTCCCATTCTGTAGGTTGCCTGCTCACTCTGATGATAGTTTTATTTGCTGTGCAGAAACTCTTTAATTTAATTAGATCCCATTTGTCAATTTTGTCTTTTGTTGCAATTGCTTTTGGTTTTTCAGTCGTGAAGTCTTTGCCCATGCTTATGTCCTGAATGGTATTGCCTAGGGTTTTTAGGGTTTTAAGTTTTACACTTAAGTCTTTAATCCAGCTTGAGTTAATTTTTGTATAAAGTATAAGAAAGGGGCCCAGTTTCAATTTTCTGCATATGGCTAGCCAGTTTTCCCAGCACCATTGATTAAGTAGGGAATCCTTTCCCCATTGCTTG
>NW_016814921.1:2268948-2305907 GCF_001698545.2 Rhinopithecus bieti
TCTGTTCATATCCTTCACCCACTTTTTGATGGGGTTATTTGTTTTTGTCTTGTAAATTTGTTTAAGTTTCTTGTAGATTCTGGATATTAGCCCTTTGTCAGATGGGTGGATTGCAAACATTTTCTCCCATTCTGTAGGTTGCCTGCTCACTCTGATGATAGTTTTATTTGCTGTGCAGAAACTCTTTAATTTAATTAGATCCCATTTGTCAATTTTGTCTTTTGTTGCAATGCTTTTGGTTTTCAGTCGTGAAGTCTTTGCCCATGCTTATGTCCTGAATGGTATTGCCTAGGGTTTTAGGGTTTTAAGTTTTACACTTAAGTCTTTAATCCAGCTTGAGTTAATTTTGTATAAAGTATAAGAAAGGGGCCCAGTTTCAATTTTCTGCATATGGCTAGCCAGTTTTCCCAGCACCATTGATTAAGTAGGGAATCCTTTCCCCATTGCTTGTTTTTGTCAGGTTTGTCAAAGATCAGATGGTTGTAGATGTGTGGTATTATTTCTGAGGCCTCTGTTCTGTTCTATTGGTCTATATATCTGTTTTGGTACCAGTACCATGTTGTTTTGGTTTTTGCATGGCCAGTCCCTTAGCTACCAGAGTCGTTGATCAACTATTCTCTCTCAAAAAGGATTAATCAAAATCATCAACATTTGCTCTTCAAGGTCTTATTTCAAAACTGTTAATGTTATATTTTTTGAGACCTCTAAGACAAGATTTCATAACAAGTTTTGTAACCTGTTTGAACCTTCAATCACAATGTCAGGAAATCTTGCTTTCTAAATTAAATTCCTCCTGGTACAACTGAAGTCCTTTTCCATGTTGTCTCCTTTGGGGAGATCAAGCATATTATAGTCACTCTCTTCTGAGAGAGTATAGCCTTGTGTAGTTTGGAGTCAGGTAGTGTGATGCCTCCAGCTTTGTTCTTTTTGCTTTGGATTGTCTTGGCTATATGGGCTCTTTTTGCTTCCATATGAAATTTAAAGTAGTTTTTTCTAGTTCTGTGAAGAAGTCAGTAGTAGCTTGATGGGAATAGTATTGAATCTACAAATTACTTTGGGCAGTATGGGCATTTTCATGATATTTATTCTTCCTATCCATAAGTATGGAATGTTTTACATTTGTTTGTGTTCTCTTTTATTTCCTTGAGCAGTGCTTTGTAGTTCTCCTTGAAGAGGTCCTTCACATCCCTTTTAAGTTGGATTCCTAGGCATTTTATTCTCTTTGTAGCAATTGTGAATGGGAGTTCACTCATGATTTGGCTCCATAGGTTTGTCTATTATTGGTGTATAGGAATGCTTATGATTTTTGCACATTGATTTTCTATCCTGAGATTTGCTGAAATTGCTTATCAGCTTAAGAAGATTTTGGGCTCAGACGATGGGGTTTTTAAAATATGCAATCATGTCATCTGCAAACAGAGATAATTTGACTTCCTCTCTTCCTATTTGAATACCTTTATTTCTTTCTCTTGCCTGATTGCCCTGGCCAGAACTCCCAATACTATGTTGAAGTCTGGCATTTTGAAAGCAGGCTTATGCATGTGTATGTAAAAGAAATGTGTATGAATTTCTAAGTTATAAATTACATTTGCCTATGAACTTTGTATCGTTGGCCTGTATTATTAAAGATGTTAGAATTTTGCCTTGAAACTAGAGTCTGATATTTGGGAGGAGGAAGGACTTAAGTAATGTGCCAGGAGGTTGGGAGAGACAAGAACTAGATCAAGAGGGGGATTTGAAAAGTAGGGCTGAAGATAAAGCTCCAGTTTTAATTTGGAAGTGGAAACTACTTCCAGGAAGAAGTGATTCTAGGAAAAGAAAAACTTGTTCTATATGTGGGTAGAAATTTTGAGTGGTGACAATAAGGCTTGGAGTCCTTCCAAACATATAAATTAGTTTCATCATTATATGATTTGAATCAATTGAACTTGAGAATTGGAATTGGTAGACATGAAATCACTGCATTTTTATTAAGCTTTTTGACTTGAGGTTTCCAAATATTAACAGCTGCTTACTTAATTAGGCAGTCATCGTGATGATGGGGCTGTCTTTTATGTCTTTCAACGTGTCTGGCTCAGTGTTGAATATATAGAAACGTGACTTACTTACTGATTTCTAATAATTTGACAAGTACATTACATAGTATTTAGCAGATATGTACTTAGGTAAAATACATTTAAATTGACTAATTTCTCCACTGGAAAACTACATTTATGTAATCAGGATTTTCTCTAAATAGCAGACTGATTCCTTACCTTTATGGTCACTGCAGTGGACCAAGACCAATAACATAGTGTATGATAAGATACTTGTTTTTGGGTGGGGAAGATTTGCTTAAAGTGGAGAAGGTTTCAGGATGACAAAACAAATTTCCCCACAAGTTTGGTATCAAGCTTTTGTTTTGTTATACTTGATTATGTACTTTGGCTGAATAATCCAAACATATGTTCCAATCCAATTTAGTCCCTGCTTAAAGCAGCTCTTCTTATTTGTCCAAGAATTCAGAACTATTTTTTTTTCCACTTCTTCTGAGCATTCAGCCTTTATGTATTTCAAGGACAACAGACTCCAGGGATTTCGGTTTTATTCATGACTTCTTCAAGAAGTGGACCATGCTATTTCAATCATTTTTAACGAAGGGCAAGTTGGATGCTCATTAATTCAAAGGAGAAAATAAAATAACCTAGTAGATATATTTCCTGGCATAGATGATAGAAAAGTCACTTAGACTCCTATATGCTATAGTTTAATCAAAATGTGTTCGGTTCACTGTCTGTCCTTCCATTAATGTCATACCTTAATGTACAGGTCTTTAGCATATCCTATACTTTGCCTAAGAGAAAAATGTATTTAACATCTCAGTGTATATACTTATTTAATGCAGCTCATAGATTCACATGTTTGACAAAGAGTGAGAAATTTTAGGTAAAATGATTTTCACAAAAGAGAATTGTATTATATATTAAATTTATAAAACTATTTCCAAGAATCATGGAATCATAAAAGTGAGACAACAAACTCAATTCTTTTGTGTGAATTCTTTTGGCATTTGCTTAATGATTTTCTCAATCCTCCTGTTAGTTATATGAATCACAGGATTCCCAATGATTTAATAAATGTGAGTATGAAGCTTAACATATTTAGATTGGAAAAAGCTATCCAACATGTGAGTCACAAGTGAGAAATACCCAACACAAATGTGTTATTTCCCCTAAATTCTGATTAATAAAAAAAGAAATATGTGTTTAATGTTTTTTCTCAATTATTTTAAGAATCATCATAACACAGTAATTGAACTTTAAAGTTGAACAGAAAGTTCCTAGAAATGACCTGATCCAAGCACTTAGTTGTCAGATGAGAAACACAGACCTGGAGAGTTGGCCTGATGCATGCTTATTTATCTACACAAGGACCTCAGCCAGTGAGGTCCCAGATGGGCCCTGTGACCACCTACCATGAGAACTTGTAACCATTACCATAACCACCACCATTTGTACACTTGCATACTAGCCAGACAGTATGCTAGTGTTTTATTTAATTCCTTCAATAATTCAGTGAGGTACTTAACATTAACATCCCTGTTTAACAGGAAAAAAAAAAGGGGTAAAGTCGCTTATTCAACTAGTCTAAAAGGAATTTTGATCCCAGTTTTTCCTGACTTCCAAACCCAAACTCTTTTCAACTATTCTGCCATTAAATAATGGTACTATGGTGGGCTGATTGCCAAGTGTGGGGTTTAGAGCAAGTGCATGATAATACCAAAGCAGGGTTTTTCTAGAATAATCAAATGCTGCTAACTGGGTATGTTATCCTAGAGGATATAAAATAGAGAGCCTATTTTCCATGTCTGATAGAGTTCCTTTGAATGGAGAATATGGAAGATCCTGTACTTTATTAGGTGGCCCTCTCTACTTTAATTATCCTGATGCCTGTCCTCTGAGTCTTTCTTATTCTCCTCCCTGATCTGAATCCTGATTTAAAAGGAGGATAAAAAACATAAGCAGATGAATAAAAATAGCAGCCTAGGAAGCTTTGCATTGATTCATTCTACAAATAGTTATCAAATAAATACATGTGCCAGACACTATTCCTGATCTTTTAAAACCTGCATTCTTGTGTGTGTGTGTGTGTGTGTGTGTGTGTGATGCACATAAATGACAAACTATTTGATCACCAATAACTTTTCACAGTAGTATCTTCTCACACCAGTGAAAATTTTTGGGATAGTTTTGGTGAAGGCATTTAGGTTGATTTTTTTTTCCTTACAAAGTTCCTAGTAAGTTTGGAGGCTGGGAATTTGATTCTAGAAGATATTATTAGTGCCTATCTCTTAATTGATCAGAGGCTTTGCTATACTAAAATGACCGTTCTTAAAAAAGTGTTTCCGAAGATCTCTCAAGCTTTATAAACACTTAATTTTTGTATGTGCTGTAACTATTTGCTGAAAAATTCATTCTGTAGGTGGCTGAAACCTCCAGGGGGCTATGCACTGGGTGAGAGAAGTAGGATGTGGAGAACAGGAGAGTAAATGGCAAAACAAGGGAGAGGAAAAAACTTCTTAGTTTTCTTCTGCCTGGAAATAAACATGCTGGAAGCTTTAATATCAGTAGTAGCTGTAGATTTTTTTTTTTAAGTTAAAAGCTTTAGAGATATTTGGAAAACAAAACAAAACAAACCACATCTGGAAACATTTCAAGCAAAGGCAAGGTAAAAAACGTGTTGGATGATATATCAGGAGAAAAGCTGGTTGCAAGTAACGCTAAAATTTAAAATGAGATCACTTATTTCTCTTTTATTTTATGCCTGGAGGAAAGAAATACAATGCAAGTAATCAAGGCTTTGTGGAGCAAAGCCTCAAGGATCTAGGTGCCTCCTGGCTTGGGGTTTTACTACATAAGGCCTCTATTTTTAAGATAACATCAAGGTCCAAGAAAGTTGCTTCAGCTCTAGCCATCACATCACTTTCCAGGTGGCACGAAGAAGAAAGATGATGAGCCTACTCTCTCCCTTTAAGGTTATTTGGCATAGGTTGCATGTATTACTTCCATTTGCATCCAGAATTTAGACAAATAGTCACAACTAGGTGCAAAACGGCTAGGAAATAAGAGTATTTCAAATACCCAACTAAAGTTAAAGGATTCTATTACTGTAGAAAATGAAAAAATAATCAGTGACAACTATTGCAGTTTCTGCCACAGATAACTTTCATTCTTCTCTCTGTCCCAAGTCTTACAAGTCTATAATTTTAAATCCAGTCTGAGCATGTTTTCAATGAAACATATTCTTTCCAATTTGTTTCTGAGTTGCAAAAACACTTTCTAATGCCCTGAGACACATTGCAGGTGAAGAATGAAATTAGGAAAAAAAGGAATGGCAAATGGATTTTTCAACTTGCTCTGGGCATCACTAAAATTCCACAGAAACAGTAGCATCATTTCAGCATGACCAGTTCCCCTCATTCACAATGACTTTAATGTTGCAAAACAATTCAGATTCCTCAGGCACCTGGAAGCTGTGTGCCTGACTCAGTCTTTCAAATTGAGACACAGTTGGGACGTCAACTCCTGCTGCCTGACCTGCAGAGCATTTCTTCTCTCTAGTTTTAGGAGGTGTCATCAGCCCAGTAGGGGAAACTCTTGGCAAACCCAACGCGTTTTCCTTCCAGAAACTCACTGATCCTGCCTCTGTGAAAGGGCCAAATTTGTCAGTGGGAAAAGAATTTTAAGAAGTATCATGAAATAAACTGTGTTGCCATGCTCTGAATATTGACCCTTAGTAATAGAAGGCTCTTACATTTTCAAACATGACATTGAATCATCTCTTTAAATAATTAGCAAGAAGGGAGACAAGATGCAGGAGTTCACTTAGCTCTTTGAAAAGGAAAACTTTAAAGTCAGGTACGTTGGAAAAAAGTGAATCAAAACAGAGGTACCTATAATCTTTCATAGTAAAATATTGGGGTTGTTTTTTCTGAGGTCCTACATGTGAACAAAAGAGGAGTGCCACAGTCTTGTCTATGCCTATGTAGATGATATTTATTCTTAGGCATTTTTCAAGTTAAATATTTATTACTACTATAGAGTTGCCCTGTTCTTCAATTATTTTTTTTTCTTGGTTTCTTCCCTCACACAATTTAAAAATGATTCACATGTTCCAATCACTGAGTGTGGGAAGACACAGAACAGAAGGAGGGGAAGAATGACAGAAACTCAGTGAAGGCCGTCAGAACCCTTTGCCAAGAAACGTTTTGGAGAGATTAATGATACTTGAACACTAATGCTCTTCAGTTGCTTTTACCTTGAAGACATCCAGCTACTGTGTGTAGTTTAAACTACCTATCTACAAGTAGCAATTCTAATTATCATTGTCTCTTCTCATACCCAGAAATATTTGGCTAGATCAAGTTAATTCTCACACGTTGGTCAGTTTTCTGAGTTTTAAAAAGCGTTACTCATCACACCATGTGGAACCTCCGTTCTTTGTCCTTTATGGACATGGTAATATCAGTTTCCGAATTCAGAACTGTGACAGCATTCCAGTGGAGTATCCAAACTTGTTTTTATAGTCTTCAACAGAGAAGAAAAGAAAACATACGGGGTAAAGTATGAGGAGTTTTTCCTTCTGCTAACTCCCCCCACCTCCCAAACTCAACCAGAAAGAAACAAAATTAAAAACAAAGGATCTAGAAAATAAATGTGTGTCTGGGAATCTGACGGATTAGTTTCCTCCTAAATACCTGCTTCAGTAAATGCTTGCAGGAGAAATGTTTGCCTGTTCCTCAAATGTCATAGCTTTCCTTTGGTCTCTCTGGGTGGATCCAATTTCTCAGCAGTGTGATGTATTCCTTGTTGTTTCCAGTATTTTCAATGGACAAGAATCATCTGGTATATAATCCATTGCTGGGCTGAAGGCTGAGTGCAGCTGGCTACAGCTGTGCTAGAGTAGCCTGAGAACAGAACTGCTCACATAAGGTGGTTTAAGAAGGTATTTGCAAGTGGAGCAGACAATGGGCGCGGTGCCAATCTCAGTGACGCGGCTTAACCTTCTGTAGGCATTATGCAGTCGTTGGTGGCCACAGAAATGGACTTGAAAAGAAAGTGGAGTGTTCACTACCTGATGGCCTGTTTCACAGCTGAGTCTCAACCTCTCTGTGGCCAAACAGATGAGCCTAATATAGGAAAAACTTTTTCATTCATTCTCGCCTTTTAAAGCTTTTCACTACAAATTTGTCTTTGGAGAAGTCTCAGCAGTGACACCACTTTTCCATTAATATTGGAGTGTGTATTTACATAGACTCTTTAAATAATTTGTGTGTGATTGATTCTGAAAAGCATGCAATGTCTTTTGTATGGGAAGAGCTAGTTCTCATAGAGTACAAATTCATGGCATGCTGACACTCTGGGGCAGTAGGAGAGCAGGAATGATTAAGTTAAAAAGAACAAAGAGGATGAATTGGCAGAGAGGGCATGGAGGGTATGTTTGGCTTAGACAGACTAAAGGAAGGACACTTAATTCACAGAGTAAGGTGGTGTTGGGTGTCATTAGTTAGAAAGGAAAAGGTCAAGTCCCTAGAAAAAGCTATACACTAGCAAGAATTCTCCATACTAAAGAATTAAGCAGCAGGGGCCTGGACTCGAGAAGACATAGGGGGTCCCTGGATGGAGGAGACACTGAGACAATCTTTTGGCAAAACAGAGGATGTTTTCATTTTTCCCTTTTTTGTACTGATGACTATGTGTAGGTGCTTGCTGCCAAAGGGAGAGTTGTGGGCTGTCCCCTCCTGATTTAACAATACCAGAGGTAGTCAACCTTCTGGGAAGAACTTATACACATCTACTGTGAAGTTGGTAGTGGATCTGTGATTCTCTTATTTTGAAAATTCACTGCTGGGTGAGTTTTAGAAGTTCTTTAGTACCTTACTTAAAAATTTTCCCCCAAATTAGCAGGGAATAATTTAAAATCATTTTCAAAATTCAGAGAAGTGGTTAAATTAAAGATTGTTTACCCTACCCACTGTTTTTCTTGCAACTGAGTAAGACAGCTTATTAGGAAAAATGAAGAATCAGAATTGAACAGCACTTTCTAGGAAGTTCAGTGTCTTCTGTAGTATTGTAGTGTACATTTTCCTGAGAATGCTAAATAAACCAAGCTCAACTGGCATGTGTAAAAAACAAAAAAAGATATTGTAGTTAAGGAAAAAACTATGAAGATAAAGGCGGCTTGAGATAGAAATTTCTTGATGGCATTAATAAAGATAGTACAGCTTGAGCTAAATCTCTTAAACTATATTGGTAAGTAGTGTGGGAGGTAGGGGCTATTCCCTCTATCTACTGCTCTCTTTTCCTCTCTGTCTCTATCTCTCTCCATATTTTCAGAGTAGTTGACAAGTGCGTATGATGAGTACAGGTGGAAATTTGCCTACAAGCCCAGTGAGAGGGTCAGCACCTTCCCTGATTAGGTCAAAGTCAACAAGGATAAGGGGCAGGACAAGTTCTTCCTTCTGGATGGGTGCCCCGAAGGTCCAGGACCTCAAGCAACTCAGGCCAAGAATTTGCTTTCAGTGTCCTTGATACATATAAATACAGTTGAATTACATGGGCTGATCGTAGTGTTCAATGAGCAATAGCATTTCTACTCTTTTACACACACTTAACCTTCTGTCTTCATACAAAGAACTTCCTTTTAAATTCATGCCTCAAAAAATTATGAGAGTTTCATGCATCTTTCAAAAACCAGTGCTCGTTGACTGCTTTTGTGTGCACTTTACCAAACTCTTAACTTATGCAGTAGGAAAAATTTAAAAGACATAATTCTTGCCCAGTGAATATCTTAACACTTATAGTAACCTAAGGTATGTGTTCCACTATAAGAGCTGTAGAAAAAGTAACTATGGGCTAGAGTTAGGATAATTAGAAAGACAAATTTTTATGAAAACCAAACATTATATATACCAAGTTTTCATGGGCTCTGGTGTCTGATTTTTTTTTCTGTGCACCTTTCTTGATATTGTTAGTTGTAGGTACTTAAGCGTGGGTTGATAGATACACGTACAGGTTGAACGTTGATACACATTCTTATTTCTTTCTTTTAAGAGAAAGCAGTTGTTTTCTCTTAATTTAATGAGGCCACCAAAACCAGTGGGGAAAAGCCAATGTGGAAATTTTTGAAAAAAATCCCACATATAACATTCACATTTTGAATGAGAAAACCCAGAGGAAGAAAAGGTGCTCAGTACATGGGAGATGATGGCAAAATATTTTATTATGACGTAGCCTTGACCAGGCTACTGTTTTTGCTAGACTAGAATGTGTTTTGTTATAATTTTTCATTTTATTTTACTTTAAGTTCTGGGATACATATGCTGAACATGCAGGTTTGTTACATAGGTATATGTGTGCTATGGTGGTTTGCTACACCTATCAACCCGCCATGTAGGTTTTAAGCCCTGCATGCATTAGATATTTGCCCTAATGCTCCCTGTCCCCTTGCCCCCAACTCCTTGACAAGCCCTGGTGTGTGATGTTCCCCTCCCTGTGTCCATGTGTTCTCATTGTTCAACTCCCACTTATGAGTGGAACATGCGGTGTTTGGTTTTCTGTTCCTGTGTTAGTTTGCTGAGAATGATGGCTTCCAGCTTCATCCATGTCCCTGCAAAGGACATGGACTCATTCTTTTTTATGGCTGCATAGTATTCCATGGTGTATATGTGCCACATTTTCTTTACCCATTATATTATTGGTGGACATTTGGGTTGGTTCCTAGTCTTTGCTATTGTAAATAGTGCTGCAATACACATATGTGTGCATGTGTCTTTATAGTAGAATGATTTATAATCCTTCGGATATATACCCAGTAATGGGATTGCTGGGTCAAATAGTATTTCTGGTTCTAGACCCTTGAGGAATTGCCACGTTGTCTTCCACAATGGTTGAGTTTTGTTATAATTGTAAATGTCTCTTGATCTCCCTTGTAACTCCATTACAACACCTTTTCTGGTCTTTAAAAATTATGCAGAGATACATATTGCATGCTATTCTGTATTTAGGTTGGCTGGGAGAATTTTAGGCAGAAAACTTGCAATTTTTCCACTAGGTTTTGCTGATGGAATTACAGAAATTCTCTTCCTTTGTTACCAAATGTGAGCCAGAAGACTAGAACCCTGGGTGATGGCATGGCACCAACTTTCATGGGGCTACATAACCACTATAATTTAATGAATTGCATTCCTGTGGACATGAATCAAACAGGATACTTAATTTGATTACTTATCAATGGTCACAATTCTTTCATTCTAGGTGATATGGCTGGCTTATCGGTATCACCAATACATTCGTTCTACACCTCTATCCTGTTTTTTACATCCCAAAGTATAAAATAAACATGAAAAAATTATTGGACAGTTGCTATGGAGAACAAGATTTTTCTATATGTCTTTGTAATAGAATTGCCCAGCAAAGAATTATGCCTGGGCATTTTTTTTTTTTTTTCATTTGGAGCAATTATATGGAACATCCCTTAGGTTTGGTTTTGTGTTTGTATCATAATACATAGCCAAGGTGTTGATACTGTGCCTCTATGGAGTCCAGATATCATTCTGCTGTTAATGACTATAACATGATGTGAAGGGTGAAACCAGAAAGTTCACTTTTGTAGTCTGAAAGCTGCTGCCAACAGATGGGGGTAACAGAGCAAAGCTTGCCTCCAGCCTCCATTGTTTCTGCTGCCAGAACATTCTTCTTCCATTACTTCATATGGACCAGATAGGACCAAAGGTGCTCTGAAGATATCCACGTTTCCTACTAATAAAAAGAGCAGGATATCAACTTAAACATTTAGTGCAACCACATAGTATGTGTTAAAAACTTGCTAGGGATATTTAGCTTTGTAAATTACAGCAGCTTCTCAAACTTTACTGCATCTGCAAATCCTTGGAGATTTAATGGACCTGAGGTGGCACCCAGATATTCTGCACATCTAACAAGCTCCCTGGAGATGCTGATGCTGCTGGTCTGTGCACCAAACTTGTGTAGCAAGGAACTGAAGCATAAAGCTGAAGTGACCCTGATGCCAGGTCCAATAACAATACCAACAATTTATCTCTGACCCATAGAGTTGACCATAGAGTTGAATACATTCTATGTCTTAGTTAACCTCCTAAATATTTGCTGTTGGCCAGGGGGAGGAGCTGGTGGTGATAGGGGAATGACTGGACTTGGTCTAGAGGGTATGTGGAATGGTACTGGGATAGCCCCTATACTCCCATAATTCCTTACGCTGTATCAGTTCATGAAATCATTTGTATTAATAGTCAATTTAAAATGTTAGCTGTTAGATTAAATTAGTTTAGCTAATTGGTTTGTTCAAAACAGGAAACTGCTGATAGGAGAGAGGGGTTGAGAGAAGCATGGGATGAGACTAAGACTTTAAGAACTGGGGAAAATGAGGAAAGATATTTTGGAGTATATGACATTTCAGAGAATAAACAACTTGCAAGGGACAAAGGACAGTTCAGTAGAGAATGAGAATGAGGTTTGGCTGGCCCAGTGGGGATTAGGGTATGTGGGCAGCCAGGTTGGAGTAGTTAGTCCTGGTACAAATGAATAACATCACTGATGACCAGGTCAGAATGTACATTCCATTGGTGGTGACCCAACTGCAACAGCATAATTTAAAAAATACAAATAAAAAAAAAAACCTAACAAAACATTATTTCTTTTCAGGTAGATCTCTTCTGGTTTAGCAAGGAAGAAAATATTTCTCAGGGTTTATACCTGCTTGCAAATTGGGAATTCCAGAAATCTCTTACTTTCTAGGCCCGTACAGTACCCTATTTTGAAAAGACAGAGAGATTAATTTTCAAATTTATGTGTTTACACTGGTTTGATTACAATGGGCACCAGGGTGACTTGAATAATTGAAAAGGAATATTGTTCCTAGAAACTTTTGGAAGACAAAAAACATCAAACAAATGTTTTGACCATTGTGTAGCTGGAATCCTTGACCTTAGTAGATCTGGTGCAGTTAATGGGCATGGAATTATTATAAATCATTGTTTTCTACTTCAAATAGATTTTTTAAACACTATTTTTATTTCCTAATTATTTTAAGTTCATTAAATGTCTAGCCTTCTCTATAAATCTATAATTACATAATCCTTGAATGAATTTTAAAATTTTATTTTATTTTAATGGTTTTGGCAGAACAGGTGGTTTTTGGATGCATAGAAAAGTTCTTTAGTGGTGATTTCTGAGATTTTGGTACACCATCACCTGAGCAGTGTCCTCTGTACCCAATGTGTAGTCTTTTGTCTCTTACCCCGTTTCTACCCTTCCCCCTGAGTTCCCAAAGTCCATTATATCATTCTTATGTCTTTGCGTTCTCATAGCTTAGCTCCCGCTTATAATTGAGAATATACGATGTTTGGTTTTCCATTCCCGTGTTACTTCACTTAGAATAATGGTCTCCATCCAGGTTGCTGCAAATGCCATTATTTCATTCCTTTTTATGGCTGAGTAGTATTACATGGTATGTATATACCACATTTTCTTTATCCACTGGTTGGTTGATGGGCATTTAGGAAGGTTCCATATTTTTGCAACTGTGAATTGTGCTGCTATAAACATACGTGTGTAATTGGCTTTTTCATATAATGACTTCTTTTCCTCTCTGGGCAGATACCCAGTAATGGGATTGGTGGATCAAATGGTAGCTCCACTTTTAGTTGTTTAAGGAATCTCCACATTGTTTTCCATAATGGCTATACTAGTTTACGTTCCCACCAGCAGTGTAAAAGTGTCCCCCTTTCACCACATTCACATCAACATCTGTTATTTTTTGATTTTTAACTTATGGTCATTCTTGCAGGAGTAAGGTGGTGTCTCATTGTGGTTTTGATTTGCATTTCCCTGATAATTAGTGTTAATGAGCATTTTTTCATATGTTTGTTGGCTATTTGGATATCTTCTTTTAAGAATTCTGTTAATATTCATTGCCCACTTTTGATAGGATTATTATTTTTTTCTTGCTGATCTGTTTGAATTCCTTGTAGATTCTGGATATTAGTACTTAGACAGATGCATAGTTTACAAACATTTTCTACCACTCTGTGGGTTGTCTCTTTACTCTGCTGATTATTTCTTTTGCTGTGCAGAAGCTTTTTCCTTTAATTAGGTCCCATCTATTTATCTTTGTTTTTGTTACAATTGCTTTCGGGTTCTTTGTCATGAACTCTGCCTACGCCAATGTCTAGAAGAGTTTTACTGATGTTATCTTCTAGAATTTTTATAATTTCAGGTCTTTGATTTAAGTTTTTGATCCGTCTTGAGTTGATTTTTGCTTAAGGTAAGAGATAAAGATCCAGCTTCATTCCTCTCCATGTGGCTTGCCAATTATCTCAGCACCATTTGTTGAATAGGGCGTCCTTTCTCCACTTCGTGTTTTTGTTTGCTTTGTCAAAGATCAGTTGGCTGTAAGTATTTGGTATTATTTCTGGGTTCTCTGTTCTGTCCCATTGGTCTACATGCCTATTTTTGTACCAGTATCATGCTGTTTTGATAACTATAGCCTTGTTGTATAGTTTGATGTTGGATACTGTGATGCCTTCAGATTTGTTCTTTTTGCTTAGTCTTGCTTTGGCTGTGCAGGCTCTTTTTTTGGTTCCATATGAATTTTAGGATAACTTTTTCTAGTTCTATGAAGAATGATGGTGATATTTTGTTGGAAATTGTATTGAATTTGTAGCTTGCTTTTGGCAGTATGGTCATTTTTAATGACATCTATGATAATATTGATTCTATCCACCCATGAGCATGGGATGTGTTTCCATTTGTGTCATGTATGATTTCTTTCAGCAGTGTTTTTTAGTCTTCCTTGTAGAGATCTTCCACCTTCTTGGTTAGGTATATTCCTAAGTGTTTTATCTTATTTTTGCAGCTGTTCTAAAAGGGGTTGAGTTCTTTATTTGCTTCTCAGCTTGGTCATTTTTGGTGTAGAGCAGTACTATTGATTTGTGTACATTGATTTTGTATCCTGAAACTTTACTGAATTCATTTCTCAGATCGAGGAGCTTTTTGGATGAGTCTTTAGGGTTTTCTAGGTATACAATCATATCGTCAGCAAACAGTGACAGTTTAACTTCCTCTTTATTAATGTGGATGCTCTTTATTTCCTTTCTGTCTGATTGCTCTGGCTAGACCTTCCATTGCTATGTTGAATAGAAGAGGCAAAAGCGGGTATCCTTGTCTTGTTCCAGTTCTCAAGGGGAATGCTTTCAACTTTTCCCTGTTCAGTATTATGTTGGCTGTGTATTTGTTGCAGATTTTTTCTTTTTTTTTTTTTTTTTGAGATGGAGTCTTGCTCTGTCACCCAGGCTGGAGTGCAGTGGCACAATCTCGGCTCACTGAAAGCTCCACCTCCTGGGTTCACGTCATTCTCCCACCTAGCCTCCTTAGTAGCTGGGACTACAGGTGCCCAGCACCACGCCTGGCTAATTTTGTTTTTGTATTTTCGGTAGAGATGGGGTTTCACCGTGTTAGCCACGATGGTCTTGATCTCCTGACCTCATGATCCACCTGCCTTGGCCTCCCAAAGTGCTGGAATTACAGACATGAGCCATCGTGCCTGGTCAGATGGTTTTTCATACATTGAGGTATGTCCCTTCTATGCCAATTCTTCTGAGAGTTTTAATCATAAAGGGGTGTTGGATTTTGTCAAATGCTTTCTCTGCATCTATTGAAATGATCATATGATTTTGTTTTAATTTTGTTTTGTGATGTATTTCATTTATTGTGTATGTTAAACCATCCCTGCATCCCTGGTATGAAGCCTACTTGATCATGGTATATTATCTTTTTGATATGCTGTTGGATTTGGTTAGCTAGTATTTTGTTGAGAATTTTTGCATCTATATTCATCAGAGATATTGGTCTGTAGTTTTCATTTTTGGTTATGTTCTTTCCTGCTTTTGGTATTATGATGATACTGGCTTCATATGATGATATATGGAGGCTTCTTTCTTTCCCTATCTTTTGGGATAGTTTCAGTAAGATTGGTAGCAATTCTCTGAATGTCTGATAGAATTCAGTTGTGAATCCATCTGGTCCTGGACTTTTTTTTGTTGGCATTTAAAAAATTTCTGTTTCAATCTTGCTACTTGTTATTGGTGTATCAGAGTTTCTGTTTCTTCCTGATTTAATCTAAAAGGGTGTATATTTCCAGGAATGTATCCATCCCCTGTAAATTTTCTAGTTTGTGTGTGTAAAGGTGCTCATAGTAGGCTTCAATGATCTTTTGTATTTCTGTGGTATCAGTTGTAGTATCTTCTGTTTCATTTCTAATTCAGCTTATTTGTATCTTCCCTCTTCTTTTCTTGGTTAATCTTGCTAGTGTACTATCAATTTTATTTATCTTTTCAAAAAACCAGCCTTTTGTTTTACTTGTATTTTATATATATTTTTTCAATTTTATTTAATAAATAACATTTTTCAATTTTATTTAATTCTGCTCTGATCTTTGTTATTTCTTTCCTTCTGCTGATTTTGGTTTTGGTTTGTTCTTCTTTCTCTAGTTCCTTGAGGTGTGACCTTAGATTGTCTCTTTGCACTCTTTCAGACTTTTCGATGTAGGCATTTAATGCTATGAACCTTCCTCTTAGTACCACTTTTGCTGTGTCACAGAAGTTTTGATAAGTCGTGTCCCTCTTTGTTTTTTTAAACTGTTGTTGCTTTAAAGTCTGTTTTGCCTGATATAAGAATAGCTACTCCTACTTGCTTTTGATTTCCATAGCATGGAATATCTTTTTCTTCCCCTTTACCTTAAGTTTATGTGAGTCCTTATGCATTAGGTGAGTCTCTTGAAGACAGCAGAGACTTGGTTTGTGGATTGTTATTTATTCTGCCATTCTGTATCTTTTAAGTGGAATATTTATGCCAATTACATTCAATGTTAGTATTCAGATGTGAGGTACTGTTTTATTCATTGTGCTAGTTGTTGCCTAAATAGAATACCCATTTTTTCCCCCATTCTGTTGTTGTTTCATAGGCCCTGTGAGATTTATGCTTTATGGAGGTTCTATTTTGGTGTGTTTTAGGTTTTGTTTCAAGATTTAGAACTCCTTTTAGTATTTCTTGTAGTGCTGGCTTGTTAGTGGTGAATTCTCTCAGCATCTGTTTGTCTGAAATAGACTTTATCTCTCCTTCATTTGTGAACTTTAGTTTCGCTGGAGACACAATTCTTGGCTGGCAATTGTTTTGCTTGAGGAGGCTGAAGATAGAACCCTAATCCCTTTTGGATTGTAGGGTTTCTGATGAGAAATCTGATGTTAATGTGATAGGTTTTCCTTTATAGGTTACCTGATGCTTTTGCCTCACAGCTCTTAAGAGCCTTTCCTTTGTCTTGACTTTAGATAACCTGATGACTATGTGCCTGGGTGATGATCTTTTTGTGATAAATTTCCCAGATGTTCTTTGAGCTTCTTGTATTTGGATGTCTAGACTTCTAGTGAGGCCAGGGAAGTTTTCCTCAAGTATTCCCTCAAATACTTCTTCCAAACTTTTAGATTTCACTTCTCGCTCAGGAACACCAATTATTCTTAGGTTTGGAGGATTAACACAGTCCCGCATTTCTTGGAGGCTTTGTTCATTTAAAAAAAATGTTTTTCTTGGTCTTTGTCTGATTAGGCCAATTTGAAAGCCTTGTCTTTGAGCTCTGAAGTGCTTTCTTCCTTTGTTTGATTCTATTGTTGGAACTTTCCAGTGCATTTTGAATTTCTCTAGGTGTGTTTTTCATTTCCAGAGGTTGTGATTGTTTTCTCTTTATGATATCTGTTCCTCTGGAGCATTTTTAATCCATGTCCTGTATTGCTTTTTAAATTTCTTTAAGTTGGTTTTCACCTTTCTCTGGCATCTCCTTGAGTAACTTAATAATCAACCTCTGAATTCCTTATGGCAATTCAGAGATTTCTTCTTGTTTTGAAGCCATTTTTGGGAAGCTAGTGTGGTCTTTTGGGGGTGTTATAGAACGTTGTTTTGTCATATTACCAGAATTAGTTTTTGATTCCTTCTCATTTGGGTAGACTATTTCAGTGGAAAAATCTGGAACTCAAGGATAGCTGTTCAGATTTTTTTGTCTCATGGGGTGATCCCTTGATGTGGTGCACTTCCCCTTCCCCTAGGGATGCAGCTTCCTGCAAGCCAGAGTGCAGTGATTAATATTAGTCTTTTGGGTCTAGCCACCCAGTGGGGCTACCTGGTTCTGGGCCAGTGCTAGAGAATGTCTACAAAGAGTCCTCTGATGAGGTCTGTCTTCAGGTCTCCCAGCCATGGACCCCAGCAATGGGATTGCTGGGTTGAATGACATTTCTGTCTTTAGGACTTTGAGGAATCATTACACTGTCTTCCCCAGTGGTTGAACTAATACACCAACAGTGTATAAGTGTTCCTTTTTCTCCACAACCTTGCCAGTATCTGTTATTTTTTGCCTTTTTAATGATAATCATTATAACTGGTTGAGATGGTATCTCATTGTGATTTTGATTTGCATTTCTCTAATGATCAGTGATATTGAGTATTTTTTCACATGATTGTTGGCCACATTTATGTCTTCTTTTGAAAAGTATATGTTTATGTCCTTTGCCCACTTTTTTATGGGTTTAATTTTTTTTCTTTTAAATTTAAGTCCTTTATAGATGCTAGATATTAGACCTTTGTTGGATGTATAGCTTGCAAAAATTTTCTCCCATTTTTTAGGTTGTCTCTTTACTCTGTTGATAGTTCCTTTTGCACAGAAGGCCTTTAGTTTAATTAGATCCCACTTGTCAATTTTTGCTTTTGTTGCAATTGCTTTTGATGTCTTCATCATGAAATTTTTGCCTGTGCCTATGTCCTGAGTGATATTGCCTAGGTTGTCTTCCAGGGTTTTATAGTTTTGTTTTACATTTAAGTCTCTTTAATACATCTTGAGTGAATTTTTACATATGGTGTAAGGAAGGGGTCCAGTTTCAGTCTTCTGGATATGGCTAGCCAGTTATCACAACACCATTTATTGAATATGGAATCCTTTCCCCATTGCTTGTTTTTGTCAGGTTTGTCGAAGATCAGATAATTGTAGGTGTGCAGTCTTATTTTTGGGTTCTCTATTCTGTTCCATTTGTCTATGTGTCTGTTTTTGTACTAGTACCTTGCTGTTTTGATTACTGTAATTCTGCAGTATGGTTTGAAGTCGGGTAGCATGATGCCTCCAGCTTTGTTCTTTTTGCTTAGGAATGCCTTGGCTATTCAGGCTCTTTTTTGGTTCCATATGAATTTTAAAATAGTTTTCTCTAGTTCTGTGAAAATGTCAATGGTAGTTTAATGGGGACAGCATTGAATCTATAAATTGCTTTGGGCAGTATGGCCATTTTAATGACATTGATTCTTATTAAAAGCATGGATTGTTTTCCATTTGTTTTGTTATCTCTGATTTATTTGAGCAGTGGTTTATAGTGGTTTGAAGATCTCTACAAGGAGGAGAGATTGTCACCTCCCTAGTTAGCTATATTTTAGGTATTTTATTCTTTTGTCAACAGTTTTCTTTTGCATATTTCATGTTTCTATTTTTCATTAGAGAGATTGGCCTGTATTCTTTTTTGTGGTGTCTTTGTCTGGCTTTAGTATCAAGGTAATGCTGACCTTGTAAAATGAATTTGGAGGTATTCCTTCCTCTTTAATTTTTTTGGAAGAGTTTTAAGGATTGTAATTAATTCTTTATGTATTTGGTAGAATTTACCAAGGATGTCATCTGGTCTTGGGCTTTTTTTTTTTTTTTTTTTTTGATGGGAGGTTTTTAATGACTAATTCAATCTCCTTACTAGTTACAGATCTTTTCAGATTTTCTATTTCTTCATGATTTAGTCTTGGTAAGTTGTATGTTTCTAGGAATTTATCCATTTCTTGTTATCCAGTTTGTTGGCATGTAATTGTTCACAATAGTCCTTTATAATCTTATTTCTATGAAATCAGTTGCAATGATTCATTTTTTATTTCTAATATTACTTTATAAGTCTAATATAAAGGTTTATATTAGAGAAGATAATCAGTATGATTTGAGTCTTCTTAAATTTGTTAAGACTTATTTTATAAGCTGAAGGTTTTTCATTTTTTTCTCAAAAAAGTCAAGTTTTGTTGATTTTAAAACTTGTTTATTTATTCTCTATTAAAAGTTTTTTTTGCTACAATTGTCTTTCCTTTCTTCCTTCTTCTAACTTTGGGTTGAGTTTGACCCTCTTTTCCTGGTTCTTGGAGGTATAATGTTAGGTTCTTTATTTGAGATCTTTTTTGTTAATGTAGGTGTTTATTGCTATAAACTTTCCTCTTGGTATTGCTTTTTCTGAATCCTATAAGTTTGGTATGTTGTGTGTGTGTGTGTGTGTGTGTGTGTGTGTGTGTGTGTGTTGTCTCTAGATGTTTTCTAATTTCTCTTTTAATTTATTTTAAGCATTGGTTGCTCAGGTGTGTGTGTTTAATTTTCACATATTTTTAAATTTTTTAGTTTTCATTCTTTTCTTGATTTCTAGTTTTATTCTATTGTAGTCGGAGAAGATAATCAGTATGAATTCAGTCTTCTTAAATTTGTTAAGATTTATTTTATAAGCTAACATGTGAGCTATCCTGGAGAATGTTTCATGCACAAGAAAATTCAAATCAAAACCACAATGTGATATCTCCTTATATTTGTTAGGTTCTCTTGTTTGTTTATTGAAAAAATCCCAAAAGACAACAAATGTTGGTGATAATTTGGAGAAACTGCACATTATTATGGGAATACAAAATGGTACGGCCACTATGGAAAACAATATGGGGGTTCCTTAAAAATTATTAATAGAACAACCCTGTGATCCAACAATCTCTCTTCTGGGTATTTATCCAAAAGAATTGAATTCAGGATCTTGAAGAAACATTAGTACTTTCATGTTAATTTCAGTACTTTTTGCAATAGTCAAGATGTAGAGATATTCTCAAGTTCCATTAACACAAAATGAATTAAAAGTTGTAGTATACACATACAAAGGAATATTATTCAAACTTAAAAAGAAAGAAATCCTTCACTATGCAACAACATAGATAAAGCTTGAGGAAATTATATTCAGTGAAATAAACCAATCACAGAAGGACAAATATTACATGATTCAATGTACATGGGGTATTTAAAACAGTCAAACTCATAGAAGCAAATAATAGAATCAGGATTGTCAGAGAATGGGGGGAGGGAAAAGTGGGGGGTTACTAATCAGTTGGTATGTAATTTCACTTATGCAAGATGAATAAGTTCTAGCAATCTACTTTACAACATTGTGCCTATAGATAAAATTTTGTGTACTTAAAATCTGTTATGGGCTGGGCATGGTGACTCATGCCTGTAATCCCAACACTTTGGGAGCCTGAGGCTGTTGGCTCATTTCGGATCAGGAGTTCGAGACCAGCCTGACAACATGGAGAAACCCTGTCTCTATTAAAAATACAAAAAATAGCTGGTTGTGGTGGCAGGCGCCTGGAATCCCAGCTACTTGGGAGACTGAGGCAGGAGAATACCTTGAACCCACGGGGCTGAGTTTGTAGTGAGCTGAGCTGAGATTGTGCCACTGCACTCCAACCTGGTGACAGAGCAAGAATCCTTCTAAAAATAAAATAAAATAAAATAAAATCTGTTATGAGCCTAGATCTCATGTTAAGAGCTCTTAATACTTTTTTAAATGAGAGGCTTGACTGTCCCTTTCTATTACACTCCTAATATCCTCAGACATAACCAACCACAACACATTCAATATCTAAGAGGAGAAACAGTATTCTACAACAGTACTGTCCTGGGTGCAGCTGTCATTGTGTCAAGGACTTAATCCAATAACAGCTCCAAATGACTAACTTTTGCTGCCACATATTCCATTTCATGGCCAAGAATATAAAACACAGTGATTGATAAAACAGATTATGAAATCTGTAATGAAAATTAAACATTCTTCTGTTGGGAGCAAAGATTTTTGAGCCAAAAAGAACTGGATATGTATCCTAACTCACCATCTGCTGTTTCTATGACCTTGGGCAAGTTACTTACCTATCTGCGTCCCAGTTTCCTCACTTGTAAATTGGAGATAACAGTAATGTTTATTTCACCAGGCTGTTGTGTGTGCAGAGGGTAAGTGCCAAGAGTTTGTGGTACATAAAATGCATGGCACATAAAGAGAACCCATGAGAATTCATTACATGTTCATTCTCCCTACATACTTCTTGCTCTGTATAGTACAGCGGAGGAACATGAACAGCAGCATGCACACACGAACAGGTATGTGCACATGCAGACAACTTCTCCAGGGTTTGGCTACCTTTAGAGTTTCCATTCCATTTCTGGTTTTCTCTGAGACTGTTTTCCTTCTCTTCCTTTCCTCTCCACACCATTCTTCTCTCCTCCGTCTTCCTTCCTCTTCCTCCCCCTTTCCCTTTCTCTTTCCAAACACCTTTCTTTCCCTCTTCCTCTTTTTTTTTTCTCCTATTCCTCCTCCAGGGATTTTCAGATGTTTTAACAGCAGCTACTGTGGGGAACGCGCGCACACACACACACAGTGAGAACTAGGGTGAAATTCAGTGCTTAATTGCATTGTTGAAAACACCTAACTTGGTCCTAACAGCACACTGGCTGTAAATAACACAAAACAGAACTCTCCTTCCCCCACCAAAGTGGCCATTCTACAGGAGGATGATGTCATGTCATTACTATCAGTGGAAAGACTCAAACTATCCCTTTTATGGCTGCATGCTGGATTATTTTCAGAAATAGTATGGTCGTTGATTACTTTGATCGGGTTTTTATTTTTATTTTGCCACAAAGCTAAGGATAGCATAATCTCAATTTTAGGAGAATGAGGCAAATTTTCAGAAATATTTCTATCCTCTGATTATTCTGAATGTTTTCATGATCCTCATTTCATTCCTTTAGTTAATTTTTGATTGCAAAACAAGTACCCTTTGGAACCTCCAAAATTAAGTCAATAAAGGAGATTATAGATTAGGGTGAGGACATTAGATAAAGTACCGTGCATAGAAGGGGAGGAGGTCCAGGGCAAGGGGTTTCATCTATGAGGTGACCAGCTGACCCAGATCTGAGGTGGCAACAGGCCCTCGCCACCCTTAACCAGAATCTCTGCTTGGCTTTTAAAATCACTGATATATTCTGAGCCCACAGAACTCCACAATTTACTTATCAGAAAAATTTTTAGTTCAGAAGGGCTCAAGTTATTCTCCAGTTTTCTAAACTGCTGCAATGTGAACTCTGGTTAGAAGCTGCTGCTATGGGAGTTGCAGAAGTTTCCTAGGTCTTCAAAAAGTATGTATTGGATGTTTGTTGAGGGCTGACGTGACGGTGCCTGCCTCTTGGTGCATACATCAAAATTTTAAAATGCTATAAAGTGTTAGATGCAATACTGTTCTCCAGGACCCTTAAAAGTATGCAAATAGAGACATTAAGATCATGTGGATGAACAAATATGTAAAAGAAATACACTTGTAAAGTAACTAACCTTGCATCCAAGAAAAGATATAAGTGCTTTCAATAACTACTGAAGGCAAAGGGAGAAAGTGCATGTTTAGCTGAGATAGGGAAAATAGTAAATTGCCTGGGTGTGATGCTTCCAATGCTAAAAGGCCAAGAGGTAGAAACTTCTCCCAGAAGAGAAGGAGGGTATGGGGATATAGTTAGTGTCTTGGGAAAAGACCCAAAACAAGTGGGTACTCTGGCTAGTGTGAGAGGGGACTGATGCTGGCAAGGCAAGGAGGTAAGGGAACTTTGTTTTTCTGATATCATTTGCCACGCCCTGTGTGATGCATATGGAGATTGGATGCCCAGATCCCCATCAACTAAGGTTTGTTGCCCAGCCACTGGAAGAGCTGTTCACAGGAATTTTCTCAGCTACATGAGCCACTTTGACTGAAGGTCAAACGCTTTGGAGTGTGGCCCAGATCCAGTGACTGACCAAGGAGTAAATATGAAAGGTTTGCCATTTTGGCCTAAGGGGAAAATTCTGATGGCTCATTTTAGTTCTGAAGCTCCCTATGGGGTCAGTTATGGTTGTCATCAGGCTTGCATCAAAGCTCAATTTTCCCTCTGACTAATTCTGTTTCCTTCCTTAACCTTTCATTGGTGCTGATCCTAAGAGCACTCTCTAATAAACCCTCCACATTCTAACTCCATTTCAGAGTTTGCTTCCCAGAGAACCCATCTGGGGCACTATTTCAATATATTATGTTATTTAATCTTCATAGTAACTCCTTGAGGTTGATATTATTGGCTCCATTCCATGATATAGGTGAAAGATCAAGACTTTGAGAGGTTATATAATTTGCCAGAAGTCACAAACACTGGCATCTTCACTATGGTCTGTTTGACCACAATATCCATGATCTTTTTATTATACTATGCTGCCTACTAAAAGGATTAGCAATACACAGCTTCATGCATGTGTAGTAAAGATTAGATAATCACTTGTATTCCCTCCTTCAGTCAACAGCTATTTACTAAACATTCACCAGTGTGCCAGAAATGTTATAGTTATAGAAGGAAGAAATGTGAGATGTGAGAGAGATTTTCTATCTATATAAGGGCCGGGTAGACATAGACAAAAATCTTATTTTTGCCTGATAATGCCATTCTATAAGACTAAGGTCAATTTTGACAGTATCTTTAGAGAAAGACCTAGTCCAGATGTATTTTCTTTTGAAATTATGTAATTTAATTAGAGAAATTAATGGGATATAAGTGCAAAACAAACAAAAAAAGTGTTGCTTTGAAGACTCATTAAAGACAGACACTTAACAAAATTGCTGTCGAATTAGTTGAGACCAAGACAAACTGTAAAATATTGTAAGAAATTATAAACATCTAGGAAAGCTATATACTTGGATTGCTTCTCAAATATATTTAAGTCTTCTCTTTAAACAGTGCAAATGGAAATCTTAAACATTGCATTTTAAGTATGGTTCATGCTAGAAAGATAAAGGATGGATTCCTTTATCTTATTTTAAATTAAAAAATACTTTGACCCAACATTAAAAGATATGCAAATGAGTATACATTTATATGTTTTGAGTTAGAACAAAATATTTAATGTATGTGTGCATTATTTTGTAGGATTCTCTGCTTTCTCTTTTGGCCACAACTGCTGTTAAACCAAGGTCCTCTACCATGTTCAAGACCATGTGTTCTACAACCAGTAGATTTCATAAAGAATATATCCAATACAAGTTTATTCTGTGAATGAATCATCCCAAATGTATATGAAAATTGTTTTATGTAATTTGTCATATACATTATATGCAAGCACCACTTGTAGATTTCTGTACAATTTTTTGTTCCATTAGGGACAGTATTCAACCTTTTTTCTTCTGGAAGAAAGACCATTTACAATCTTTCTTTGTTAATGAAGTTCTGAATGAATTTTGCTTTCTTACTTTTATTGTATTAATTTTCAGTGAAACATTTTAGATAGTTACATGATGAGGCAACACATTTGAAAAATATTAGCTAAAATAACAGCAGAAACTTCCTGTTTCTAAGTTAAAATTAACCAAAATCAGAACAGAAACCCTGTTAATTTCATACAAAACTGCACTGTTTTATGTTTTCTATAAGAATACTGACCTTTAATCTGCAGTGGCTTGCCACTTTATTCTGTCTCTTTTATGTTTGACTTTTCTCCCAAATCTCTGAATAGTAATAAATTTCATTTTCATTGTGAGCTCACCATACTTTCCCACACATGGAATATCTACTTTTAGAATTACTCTTTTATAAACACACAACGAGATAAACACAGTATGCTAACTGGGCTTGCCCTAGGTTTGTAGGAATTTCCCCCATGCATCGGAGTGAGAAAGCAGACACAGAAGTACAGAACTGTTTTCATCTGGGTAACTAAATAGCTTGGGCTAAGATCATTGGTTAGAATTCCTACATAGATCTAAAATCCTAGAATTGTGCCATGTTTGGTGAGAATAACAAGAGGGACACTGGTAGTAGGCAGTATTTCTTGTGAAAAAGAAATACTGCAGATTTCTTTTGTAAAAAAAATACAGGCAGATTTTTAAAATGACAATTACAGTATAAATATAAAGACTGTAAATTTTGACTGCTTTGTTTTAGACCTAAATCAAGATAAAATGAATCAAATTTAAATAAAATTATTTAGAAATATATTGTTACTATCCTCACTAAATATCAATATTTGGGATCATTATTTATTATTGTGGAGCTAAATTAAAACTGCCTTAATTATCCTGAATCTTTTCTTAGGTCAAATTTTTCATGGCTTATGTTTTGCTCTTAGTTTGTAATGGAAGTAACTTTTCAGAATAACTTAATTTCTTTTCAAAGCTTTTCAATCTGGCTTTTGAATATTTGTGTTGTCTAACTTACTGTAGCCACCACAGAGGGCTAAAAGTATATGGTTCCATGCAGTAGCAAAACTCCTTCATACCTATTTACATTATTAGAGAGAAGACAATTTTCCTTAAAGCAAACCCACAGATAGTTTTTGAGTTAATGTTATGTGTTTGGTACTGTGTCAGACGCTATAAGGTAAATGAAGATATGGAGATGTGATTGAGGAGTTAATCTAGTTAAAGAGATAAAAATATATCAAAATGCTCATATTTTAAATAACAAAAGAAATATTTAAAAGTCAAATTAACTGTTCTACAGGAACAGTTAAAGAAGGCCCTTCAGACCTCAATGATTAAGGGAGGTTAGGTTTAGCTGAGTCTCAGGGGACAGATAGGATTTGAGTGGGTGAGAAGAGGGGCATTAGCATTCCAGATTGGCCGCGGGGGGTGGGCAAAGGGTGAGGGGCTGGGCAGAAAAAGTTGAATGTAGAAATTACAGAACCTATTCAGAAAAGAATTAATAAATAAGCTTAGCAGAGATTTTATGAAGGAAAATTGATAAGATGATGCAATAATGGAGGTTTTGCTCAGATTAGAGGGTTGAGGCAAAGACTATTGGGTTTCCGACTAGGTAGTTTTGTCTTCAGTATGTGCACCCGGTTTTATCAAATTGTGTCCCATGGAACATCAATTTTGAAAGTTATGAAGAGATGTGTACTATGAGGGAGCCAAAAAACAGTTCTAGAGGCAATCATTTGGCAGATATTGAGTTAAATAAATTCTCGTTTATTTTCTTTAGGAATTATTAGTCTTTAAATAGCAACATGTTTTGTAAATTTCCAAGAAGGTGAGGGGTAGAGTATATAGTGTTTTCTAAACTTATGGATATGAAAAAGAAGGCTCATAGAATAAATATCTTGAATTGATGTGATTTGGTGAATGATTAAGCATATGAAGTAAGAAAGAGTATAAACAAAGATAAAAGATGTTGCAGTTGAGAGATGGTTGAAAAATCATGTTTTAATCATTTCTATCATTTGTTAAACTGCTATTACATACCATGTACTGCAGATGAGGGACTGGGACTCAGAAGTTTAAGTAATTTGTCTAGGGTCATATAGATAATGTGGGCTTGTCACAATAGTGCAATCACAGAATAGTGAAATGATTGATGGATAGGCACCAAAGACATAAGTTAAAGGATGTGAAGTTTCTTTAATCACAAAGGATGTGGAAGCTTATGGTACCAATTACACAAAGTAGGAGGCAGTTTAGCTGACTCCCAGATGGAGGTACAGGTGCACTCAATGCATGCTACACAGTATGATGATTCTGATTCTGCCAGATGAGCTTTTTTTTTTTTTTTTTTTTAATCTATGTGACCATCTTCAAGTCACTGGTACGAAATAACTTCAGCATATTTTTGAGTGCTTGTTGTGGGACTGGGTGAATCAAAGGTCAGTTTCCTAGGAATGGTATCTCTTACAAGGCTCAGGCCTATCTGAGGTTCACTCTTACAGTAACTGTTAGAGGCTGGATTTAAATCAAGGTATATTTTGCTTCAAAGCCTATGTCTGTCCTGTATACTTGACTGCTGATTTTGTGGTATCAATTTAAGAATGGCAGAGCCATGGGAGTACCATCACCTGTGATATTCCCTGTCCAGGTCTACTGAAGAGTTTGATTTCCTTTGTTCCATAGTGTGGGGATCAAACTGTCCCTACGGCTTCACTTACTTTTTCTAAGTTTTCCACGCAAAAGAAGATCAGTATATGTTCAGATGGATTCGCTGGGTGTCACGTCCTGGTTGGTTTGTTTAAAGGAGGGGCCACTCTGTAGTTGTGAATCTTCATCTTGAGCTCCTAAGACTATGATGTTGCAACATGCACAGCACACACTTTGCCAGGACGAGTCCACCAGGAGGGAGATTCTCAAGATGCCTTTTGACAGGCAGTTTTCTAAATCCTTAAAAACTCTTCCTCTTTATCCTCTTAGCAATCAATGAGGTAAATGCTATCATTGTCCCCATTTTTATAATGTAAGTAATACAGAGGATAAGTAATTTTCCTAAGTTCACATAGTTGCTGAATGAGGGAGGTGGAACTTAAATCTAGAGGTTCAGACTTCAGTGTCAATATTGTTAACTCCTATTCTGTATTGTGGCCGTGAAAATCATGCTATGACACAGGTGTTTGTTTTGATTCAGTCTCATCCTTGCCTTTCTCTGTTGATGTACCTTCTGTTTTCTCTTAGAAGTCTTATGGGGCTGTTTCTGCAGTCACTCCCAACCTCATCGTGAGACTTCCCCACTTTTTCCCCTCACATTTAACCTTTATGTCCTTCTTTTGATGACAAAGTCTGTCTTTAGGGATCCTTTGGTCAACACTCTTACGTGGATGAAGGAGTATCCTCCTGTACAGTGATATGACGCTCTTGCCTTTTTTCTTTCTCTCTCTTTTTAAAAACTGTGCCTTTGCAATTCCAGCTTTTAAAACAAATATACTCCTTCCTTTGTTGACAAACTTAGACATGTTCTATTAAGAGACAGGATTATTTGGTAGATGTTCAAGTATGTATGAAATCCTTTCTCTATTAATAATTTTTATTATAAATATTTTTTCTGAACTCTCTAAATTGCACCTTCTTTTTCTCTTATAAAACCAATACTTATTGATCTCTTGTTATATGCTAGGCACTATACTAGCAACATAAAGATAAATAAGAAAAAGTCCTGGTCTTCAGGTGCTCTGTGTCTCAGAGATGAATGTACCCAAATAAATAACTGTGTGGTATAGGTAAAAAGTGCAATGCTAAAAGAATGTTAAAAGTACCTGGAGATGGGGCATGGTGGCTCAAGCCTGTAATCCCAGCACTTTCGGAGGCCAAGGCAGCGGATCACCTGAGGTCAGGAGTTCCAGAACAGCCTGGCCAACATGGTGAAACCCCATCTGTACTAAAAATGCAAAAATTAGCTTGGCATGCTGGCCCATGCTTGTAGTTCCATCTACTTGGGAGGCTGACGTAGGAGAATCACTTAAGACCAGGAGGCACAGGTTGCAGTGAACTGAGATCGCACCATTACACTCCAACTTGGGCAGCAAGAACAAGACTGCATCTCATCAAAAAAAAAAAAAAAAAAAAAGCCTGGAAAATGGTGAAACAATAGAAAAAGGAAGTAACATTTGATTTGGTGCTTTGAGAGATGAACAGGAATTCACCAGGTGGAAAAGGAGCGAAGGACAGTTGAGGCAGAGGTGAACCGTATGTGCAAATGCATGGACTTATGAAATGCACATGGTATACTGGAGGAATAAATTGACTTCTGATGTGTGTAAAGCACAGAATGTATGTGCAAGAATGGAGAGAAGTGATGATAGACCAGCTTTATATGCTATGCTAGAATTTGAACTTAAGGCAATGAGAACTCCCTTTTCTTTTGTAACAATGCTTTCATCTCCCCCACATCCTCCCTTAACTCTTGCTCAGGTATAAAATTAATGGTAAAGATGGGTAGGCTCCACAGCCAAGGAAGTTTCTGACTTCAAAAATAAATATTAGAAAAAATGCTCAGCCTTTACCAAACAAACCAGTAGTGGTTGTGGTAACATTTGCCAGGCTGGGCCAGTTTCCCTATCAATTATACTGCATGGCTTTCGGGATCAGGCTGCCTTCCACACAGGACTGTTGGTTTGGTGAAGGGAAGGGGTTATTGACTACTCCCCTTTTATATGTGAGTGTCTTTCTAGGTGACATTTGGATGCAGTTCACTTCATGTGTGTTTCAATTGTTGGGACCATCCTTCTCCTCCTCCAAATTATCAAGTGTCTATCTGGGTAGAAAACTGCTCCTTCCCAGAAACAATGCATTTCCTGGAAAGTTGGTCATTCCATCCCCAAATTTATGAGTAAACATTTCTGTCATTTTTTCTTCAAACTTTTTCTTAATAATGTCTTTATAGATTCATTTCATTGCCTGCCCTACTTACATCCTTTTAAAGGAAAAATGTTCACACCATAGTCTCTGGCAAAGCAACACGACCCCATGACTTCTTCCCCAGTCACTGGATGAACCCTGGACCCAAAAACCACTAATCCCTTTGCCAATCAGTGACAAATTAAAATCTCCTTTTTGAGTTTTTTTAAAAAAAATTAACAGAGATGAAGACTGTTGATAACATACATGTTGATCCTTCTCATTCATTCTTACACTGGAAACATTTTCCTAAAATTTCCTCCACTTTAGCTATTTTGGATTTAACTGAATAGACAACACACACACACACACACACACACACACACAATTGTGTCTTCCTGATGTCTATTCAATAATTTAACAGATAGTTATTTTCTATTTTCAGTATACATAGTGCTGAATTTATTGTCATAAACCCTAATCCTCCATAACGTAGCATAGGTCATTTCTAAACAACCTTTGAAAAATGCCTCTACACATTTTTTTCAATGTTGTGGCAGGAGGGCAGATTAAATACTTCCTATATCAACGATATTTACCATGTTATTAATATGTTGACTCCCTATTGTCTGTCTCAAATCAGGCATGACTGTTAGCTTTGTATCATGACAATGAATGGTAAAGTTGGCTTTCTGCCAGGCAGAAGGGGCATATGCAACACACACACAGACACACACACATGACACTCTGATATTTTTATATTTCCAAGAAATTAAGTGAACATAGAAAGTTGCTAATGCTTTAAGATCTTGTTTTATATAAACAAGGAACCACAATAGGAGTGAGTCAGTTTATGTCCTTTCTTCGTGTTCAAATAAATTGCAGCTGAAATGATTACACAGCAATTTATACCAATTTTGCTCATGATTATAGTCTGCTCATTCCTCATTTATAGGCAACTAAAACTTATTTTTTGTAGTTTGAAGGAGAGGCTTAGGATACCATTTTATATATATGGGGCTCTTTATTTTATTTTGCCAAACAGAAGCAAAGGTTGGAGTGTTCCACTGAGCAACAACTTAGAGTGGTTCCTGGTTTTGCCTGAGGGTGCGTTTGGCTCACTTTCACTTCAGCTTTTTAAACCTTTTTGTTCCTTTGGATTTGTGAGTCTTTTCCTTCTACTTCAGAGATTCACTTAACAGGGACGTGCCAGACCCTCAAGTTCCCTCGGTTTATGGTGTGGATCCAGCCGACAGCCCTGTACCATGCCCCGCCCCATGGCAAGCTTGCAGTGTAAAACTGCACCAATTGCGTGAGACGACATACAAGACCACATAATAGAGGGGATTATAAGAAGACAAACATTTCTTTGCTTCATTTACAGTATCATTGTGGAAGGATGAAATGCTATAAGTCTGCTTTGCCCGGGTGTGGACTTGTAATAATCCACCCAAAACTTTGATTGTTCCCTTCACTTTGCCTTGTAAAAGCTTCTGTGGCTTTTGTGGATTATTACTTCATAATGTTTGGACAAACATCAATTAACATACATCAAAACGTTTCCACTTGTGTCCCTCTATGAATGGAGGAGACCCAAAAGACACATGGGGTTAGAAACACTCACGTGGAGATGACAGGAGGCCAGGTTGTGCAGACAACACAGGTGTGCTGCTAGATATGTGTTGGGAAGGGGGCATTTCTTACTGAGCTTGGAGTAATTATCTCACTAGACCTCTAAAGAGTGGCTTTATTGGAGACCTTAGCTATTATAAGGACTTTTTCTTTAAACCTAGGAAGTTAGTGGTTGAAAATCAGATGAAGTTTGTGAATCTGGCTGTTGAAATTGGAAGCAGCAGCAATTATGTTAGTTTTCATAGTCATTTGAGAACTTTTTAATCTTAAAAAAATTTCTTGAGAGAAATTTGAATTCATAAATATTAAAAATATTTATGTAATAATGTCCAAGAAAAATATTCACACAGCCATATTATATTATGGAATTTTAAATATATGCCATCTTTTGGTGTTTGGCTTATTCTTGTAGGGATATTTTCTATCTATGAGGCCAATACTGTGAGTAGCTGGAACAAATTCGTGGTCAGACCTTTACTGGTCTGTATTGTCAGTTATAAAACATTGACAACAGATTCTTGTCCAGTTGAGAGTACTACAGCTCCAAATATCTCTCATTATGTGTTTATATGATAATAATGTCTGTATTTGTGTGGCAAATCCTCAGAACATACATGTTGTTATTAAAGACTGTGTCTAATTTGTAAAGGCATGATAAAATAACCCAAGAATAACTTCATTTTTAGGATTATTTTGTATGTTATTATCATCAAGGCCTAGTTCCTGAAGAATTTCATTAATAAGTTTCAATAATCACATCAGGCTAATTTGCTGTATTTACAAGTCCACTTTATGAGAGTGGTATTAAAATGTACTCATTTTCCTAGATTGTCATAAACCAAACTGAAGGGTTGCCTTTAGTATTAATTTCTTTTGCAAATAATTGTTTTAACAAAAATTGCAATAATGTTCTTGTGTTGAGGAAATAATAGTAACTGAGTTTTGCTCAATAAGAGATATAAAACTCTTTGTCTCTCTTTTTTTTTTTTTTTTTTGTATTTTTAGTAGAGACGGGGTTTCACCGTGTTAGCCAGGATGGTCTCGATCTCCTGACCTCGTGATCCGCCCTTCTTGGCCTCCCAAAGTGCTGGGATTACAGGCTTGAGACCCCGTACCCGGCCAAAACTCTTTGTCTCTTAAGATGACTTGTTAAAATGCAAGAATCATTCATTTGGTCTATTAAGCTAGGTAAATTCAGTGTTAAGTGGCCCACCTCGAGCACAGGGAGAAATCTTCGTGCTCTGGGGGGACAGAAACATAAACAGGACTACCTATGGTTCATATTAAAATAAAGGTGGGTCTGACCTTATGGACACACCTGATTTTGAGAAGGGGTAGCATAACACTGGCATTTTTCACTTTCAGCTGACATTCTTTAGGTCTTTGCATGGGTAAAGGCGACACTGTATACTTCTTAGTCTTAGGTTGCCATTTGAGATGGATGCCTGAAGCAAGGCCTCGCCTGGGGCTGCTTGTGTACCCACTCTGTCCTCTCCACATTTAAAATTTCTGCTTTTCTTTTATGTACATAACTGCAGCCACAGGCAATCTTTCCATATGATCTTTAAAGCCAATTATCTTCTATTATCTGTGTGAAGGGACAAACCTATTCCATAAAGTCATTGAATTGTATTTGTGTTGAGGACAACAGAACTTTATGAGGTATATGCTTCAAAATGTGCAAGAAATTGTCTTCTACTTTTGGCTCTGTGGACTGTGCAAAGCTGTTTTGCTTACTCAGGTTAGCTGAACATTGCAACCCTGTACCCTTTTGGAGTTCCAATATGGGCCCTGAAGAAAGGAAATTTAATCTGGTGGAAAAAACATGGGCTTTGAAGTCTGAGAGACCTGGTTTTTGATGCTGTGTCTGCTATTTATATCACAAGCTTATTAGTGACAAGGAGGATTAGTGACAATGTAGGATGTGCCCAGCACCTTTTTTGGGCATTTGATAGGTTTAAATAGAATAAGAGAAAGCTATCTTGCTTGGGAAAATAGTCCCATTTCTTCCATTTCAGCTCTCTAATTCTGCAGTTTTAACTTTATTTTATTCAGAAGTATGAGGTGACATGATGTCTCCCACTTGTATAATTTTACTGTGGATGTAGAGGCGGGCAGACTGGGGAGACAATAATAATAATGAGGAAAAATATAGAGAACCAACAAGATATTACTGAATCATAGCCATTTATTTGTGGGATTCCTTTTAGAACTGTCACAATAGGAAAGTGGATTGAATTTAGCCCAAGAGGCAGTTGTATTTTTTCTACATTTAATACCCTGTCTCATGGATAAGGGGTGACTTTGATTTGATTATCACACACTCAAGTGAAACTTTCCTATGTGGCTTTGAGGAGAGATCCCTGACCTGTTTAAGTTTAATCTGTTTTGGTAAAAATACTTATTAAAAATGATATTAGACTTCCAAGGTCTTTTCCTACCAACTTGCTTTTGTTGGCTGCCTATCACTTGGCTATCATTTTTAGACACTAAATGAAAAGCATGTGTAGCAAAGCACAGAAATGCGCTTCTATTCCATATACCATGGGTAATGTCCAATACGAAATATGGGTTTTCTTGAAGTAGGACACACTACTTTCATTATTACATCCAGTTTGGAAACATGAATATTTATACAATTAGAAACTTGGAAGCATAGCACAAATTCTTTCTAGTTGGACTCTGACCTAGTCATTTCCCCCTTCCCCCCAAATCTAGCCTATAAATGCAGCCCCAAAGATGAAACACCATGATAGCCTTACATTAATTGATTCTAGAGGAAAATACTAAAAAAAAGTAGTCACGTGAAATAACATTTTTGTTAGTACTGAGCTCCAAAGTCACTTAGATTATTTTTTTCCATTGTCTATTTTCATGTGAGTGATGGTAGGTGCTTTTGTTATTCGTAACTTTTCTTTAGTTCTAGCCTGAAATCACTAATTTTTAGGGGCAGTTTGGGGTGGTGAGTCAGTAAAGGAAAACAGTCATTTGGTTTGCTTCCTAATTGGGATTATCAGTGGCTACAAATACTGAAGTCAGATAGGATGATCTGAATACCATCTATCCCCCTTCACTTTCAACTTTTCTATACTCACATTGATACTTGCCAGTATCAGCAAAGGCAAAAGAAGCCCAGGGCTGGGAAGAAAGTTTATGCAATAAGTTGGTGAGCTTATGCAGCTCAATAAAAACTGATGACCCAGTGTTATTTCAAGGACATATTATTCTAAATCTGAAAGGAATGTTGCAACCTAATTCTTACCGTCTTCACTCACCTGCTTCCAGTGAGGACTGCTACTGACGACGAGCTTAAAAAGCCTTGAAGAGGAATTTAGATTTGAGCCAATACACAACAACACAACCAGGCTTGTATTCCCTTAAAAATCCTGTCTTCCTGAGTATGTATACCAATATTATGGAAAATTATATATGTGTTTCATCCACACTGATATGTTTTTGTTTTTGACTTAAGACATTAAGGAAATCTGACACGCTTTTGAGGCTTCTTAATCACGTGCTTTAAAAATATTTCAGAGACAATGGATTAAAATAATTGCGTAGAGGATGAGTGGTGGCATGGGAGAGTTTTCACAAACTTTTGTAGTCATAGAAATTTTTTTACAAGAAGAACTTATAAGGAGAGCCGTGAGGAAAGAGATAGAAGAGGCTGAGCATTGAAAGTGGGAGGTTACCTGCTACACCTGTCGGTACGACGGAGGGTATGTTGACCTGGAGGAGGATTTCTTGATGCTGAGCTTGAGTCCTTCTTCCCTTACCTACGTTTGTTGGGAATGTGGAACAGCTGCTCATCACCCATATGATTCCATTATTTAATCTGCCAGCTTTTTTCTGGGAATGAAATAATCCTGATTCCTTTAAGCTTTCATCATGGTATCCGGCCTCTGTTTCCCTGCTTTATAATCATTTTCACCAAGTTCTTCTCCAGCTCTCCTCATCACAATGACAACTGGGAGCTCCAGAAGGGAATAACGCTGCTGAATGTAATGGGAACATGACTAAGACTGTTTTCAAAAGCATCCTCCATGGGCACAGATAAATTACTGTACAGTTTTACTTCATTATGTGGTCTGATTTCAGTAATTGGGTTTAGAGGAGACATTGCCCAAAGAAGGGGAAGTCACCAGTTTCAATTATTATTATTATTTTTAATTTCTGAAAGGGGAAATTTCAGTAGTATTCTGTATTTGTCCTTCATTTCCCTCAGATTTTTTCTATGTGTTAATCTGATCTTTATGGACAAATACATTGTATTCTGCTTATTTTAATTGGAGTTAAAAGTATACTAATGGCTTCTGTCAGTGATGACGTTCATTTATTCATCCATTTATGCATTCAAGCCATATGTTTGAACTGCTAGCAAGAGAAAAGGTATATTCTAGGTGATAGGGTTAAAATAGTGAATAAAGATAGGTATAGTACCTACAGTCTTGTGGAGAAAGGTATTATATAGATGCTTATGTAGTTGAAAATTGAAATATAAGAGATAAAAGAAAGAGCAAAGTTGTATGAGAATATAAATAAAGGAAACTCACTGGGGATAAAATAGGGTTTCTTTTGGGAAAACGAAGGCACTGGAGCTATTTGGTGGATGAGTTAATTGGACCAAGAGGCAAAGGTGTTGGAGAACTGCATTCTTTGTAGAGGGAACAGCATATTCAAAAAGTATTATATACTTTTTATACGGTTAGCAGATTTAAATTTCCTTAAATTTTATTGTCTCCTAAAAATTCAAATTATTTTAATTTGAATTACCTGTTTTCCCTTCATTCTGTCATAAGGAGTCTCTCATTTGAGTTTCTATTGTATGCTGATCCTGTATTAAGGGATTTGAATTTTTCCTGATTAAATAACAAAATTTTGTACTGTGCTATACCATTCCTTAGGGCTCCACTTTGAATAAAAAACAGCCAGTGGCTTTCACTTTTCATCCTAGATTTTGTCTAGTGCAACACTTTCTAAACCCTCCGTAAATCCCTGTAGTCATGTCTGTGTAGACATACATTGTTACAGAGGCACTCTGTCCTTTTTTCTGCTTTTGGAGAATAGGTGCAAAATTTTCCCAAATTCTAAGACAGTTTTATTGAATAGGACAGTCACCTTATAAAATGACGATAAGCATACATGACCCTCCTACATATCTCAGTAGCTGTATAGTTCTGCTTTGAGCTGCCTGATTAATTGACTCCCCAAGTCCCTCCGTAAATTCTTGATTAGTTAAGATTCACCACATTCCTGACTTTTCCTTGAATTCTGTAGTCTCTAAAATTTGACTTACTCATCCTGACTGTTGCCTACTCTTTAAATATCTTAGTTTGGAGCCCTGATTGACAGTCCCTGCATGGTTGTTCTTCAAGCACATATGAACGTTACATTCTCATGTGCCCTAGAACTGAGGGTTTGTTTGGTGTCTTTTAAATAATTCATAGAGAAAAAATGCAGGAAACTCAAACAAGATAGATAATATGATATAAAACAATGTTTAGAATATGGTCCTTCTTGGCTGGGCGTGGTGGCTCACACCTGTAATCTCATCACTTTGGGAGGCTAAGGAGGATGGATAATGAGGTCAAAAGATCAAGACCATCCTGGCCAACATGGTGAAACCCCTTCTCTACAAAAACTACAAAAGTTAGCTGGGCGTGGTGACACGCACTACTCAGGCACTTCCCGAGTAGTCCCAGCCACTCAGGAAGCTGAGGCAGAAGAATCGCTTGCACCTGGGAGGTGGAGGTTACAGTGAGCCAAGATTGCACCACTGTACTCCAGCCTGGTGTCAGAGCAAGACTCCATCTCAAAAAGAAAAAAAAAAAAAAAAAAAAAAAGCGGGCGGGGGGGAACAACCCTGTAGTCCCAGCTTCTCAGGAGGCTGAGGCAGGAGAATCGCTTGAACCTGGGAGGGAGAGGTTTCATTGAGCTGAGATCGCATCACTGCACTCCAGCCTGGCGACAGTGCAAGACTCCGTCTCAGAAAAAAAAGAAACAAAAAAAGAAAAA